>NC_136793.1:9084184-9159184 GCF_951216825.1 Electrona antarctica | reverse complement strand
ACTGATTTCAAGACCCCCAGCTGGGGGTCCTCGGACCCCTGCTGGCCCCTGCTGGGGGTCCCCGGACCCCGGTTAAGGCTCTCCATCTGAACATCATTCTCCATTACTGCCTCTTCCAAGCAGTCTATAAGGATGCTGGTGGTATACCCAGGCGGCTATAGAAGTACAATCCCATAATGCTATAAAGTCACTGGTTTTGCTCCCACCACAGCTGTGTCTCTCTCTTGTCAAAGTGTCCTTAAATACACTGAAATCCTAACACCCCGCTGCTGCTGCCCGCGGAACCCGCCGCACCACTGGAGGATGAGCGATGAGTGATGGAGCGGCCCAGTGGCGCTGCGGGGCTACAAGTGACATGTAATTGGTGTGATAGTCCAGGTGGCTCCAACGCTGTAAGAACGGCGCACGCAGGGGAAGAACGTGTTGATCTCAGCGCTAAGCTGGACCCACGCTAACCCCCCCCCCTCCCATACCCCCAGTGGCGTGCACAGACATTTAGAGGGGCAGGTGCTCAAGTGAAAAAAGGGCACCTTGTGCAGCGCGTGGAACCGGCCGGTTGCCTGTGAGCTTCTAAATGATATATTAGAAGCTTTTTATCAAGAATTGATCAATGTCACCATGGTCCACATACTGTACACTGTACACTGTACAACAAAAAAAAGAGGGAAAAGGGCAGGGGGTGCTCTAGCACCCCTAGTGTCTATCTGTGCACGCCACTGCATACCCCCCTTCGTCCGTCCTTTCGTCCTTCTCCACCCACGTGGCATAAAGAAGGGCAAATGAAAGCCTATAGCGGTATATATACCGGTAGTTCATTGACCGGAGTCCACCAGGGCTGTATACTAGGAACCCTTCTTTTCCCCCCCGCTACACATGGGGCCATATTTCCGTGAGTGCCTTACCCCTAATTATCCCTAAACGTCTTTGCCTTTTTTTTTTTTACTATTTTGAAAAACGCTATAGTTGAACAAATCTTTAATGTTTTTCAAAATAGTAAAAAAAAAGGCAAAGATTTTTAACTGGACTGTGTGCCCTATAGAACTGGGACGGACGGTGCAGGGTTCGTGTGGTTCACAGGTCAAGTGTGAAACATAACAGGCCGAGGGCAGCTATATAGGAGATTAAATGTGATTGGAGGAAACAGGTAAATAAGTGATGACCGATCAGCAAACGAATCAGCGATTCGAATCGATCAGCAAAATGTAGGCCTACAGCAGTGGTTCTCAAAGTGGGGTACCACTGCTGTCCCACCCATAGGGATCCTTGAGGGGGGTGGGGTCCGCAGCTAAATTACGGTAGTTAATAAGCATCAAAATTAGTTCAACTACTTTAACAATATACGTTGGCTATTTGAAAATAGCAGCTCTACTGTACAAGCTCAGCTGTTGTGAGCTTGTATAGATCTGCTATTTTCGAATGAAATTTGAACACAAATCTTCTCTTATGGGGGGTGAGGGTCCCTATGGCACAGAGTATTTTCAGATGCACGTCCGTAGCCAAATCTGCATGTCAATTATGGGGGTTCCTTGACATGAAAATGTTTGAGAACCACTGACATAACAGCGAGAGACAGAAAGGAGAAAAAGACCGGGGGAAAATGAAGAGGAGTGAGAGTGAGAGAGATAGTGGGAGAAATGCAGATACTTAGAGAGTCTTGTTCTCAGTAATCCCTGTGTTGAGCAGCGGCAGCTGGGAGATTGGCAGGCGTTCATTCCCTAATGAGTGACCATCTCCCTGACCTCACTCCATCTCTCCCTCCCTCCCTCCCCTCTGGTCTGGTTCAATAAAGCCCTCAGTCCTGACCAACACCCTCCACCCCTCGCCACACACAATTAGGAGTTGAACTGAACCTAATTGAATTGAGAGGACGTGCAGCCTGTGTGGCCGCACACAGAGGAATAATGGCGCCAACTGCATGCCGAAACTGTATCTTCAGAGTCATGCCAAAGCAGGATCCTCATTCCTACACCAATGTCTTGGTCCACTCCTTTTTTCCCCTCTTCACCAAATCTCTCCATTGAAAATATCTACACTACTAACGCTGCATTGTGAACTTGTACATCTGCCATTTTTGCTGAATGTTCGCCTATTACTCCCAGTAATTGGTTAGAGTTTAAGTGGTTAAAAGTGCCTCAAGGAACCATCAACCATCTTTGAGGAGCCATTTCTGGTTCCTCAAAGAACTTTACAAGAAAAAAAAAGATCAATATGAGGAACATGAAGAACCATTCACTAAATAAAATGAGGGGTTTTCATGGAACCCTATAGCCTTTCAATAACCATTCAAGAACCCTTATTTTTCTGTGTGGCCATGGGTTGATGATTGTATATCGGAGCCAGACGTGTTCTGTCTTTCCGCACACAGTTCATCCACACATCCGCACAGTGAGGGCCTTTGTTCTGAAGTGAGACCCAAATAAGAGAGAGATGCGCGGAGCCACTGCACCGCAAAACCAATGGGGCAGCAGAACTTGCCTGGCATGTGTCTGCAATGGCGGCCCTGTGCCACCACACTCTGGTACCAGAAGGCCCTGTGCCACCACACTCTGGTGCCAGAAGGCCCTGTGCCACCACACTCTGGTACCAGAAGGCCCTGTGCCACCACACTCTGGTACCAGAAGGCCCTGTGCCACCACACTCTGGTACCAGAAGGCCCTGTGCCATCACACTCTGGTGCCAGAAGGCCCTGTGCCACCACACTCTGGTACCAGAAGGCCCTGTGCCACCACACTCTGCTACCAGAAGGCCCTGTGCCACCACACTCTGGTACCAGAAGGCCCTGTGCCACCACACTCTGGGCCCTGTGCCACCACACTTTGGTACCAGAAGCCGGGGGACGTGTCGGGGGGGGGGGGGGGGGGTCGTACTGGGGCAGGTGGCCAGTGGGTCGTCTGAGAGGGACCGGAGGGGAGGGGACACATACTAGCTGTCTGGCCTGCATGGTCACTGTTGGACGTTATGGCACAGCTCAATGATTCTGAATGGACTGGCACGATGGTTATAGTGTCCCTTTGAACATAGAGATCACAAGAGGCCACAGCGCGGAGCATGTTACTCACGGGTCCTTTGGAGGTAAAACATAGCCTTCTTTTGTCATGCTGTTATGGTTTGCCTCCAGTTACAAAGGCTCAGACTTGAATCGGACAAATTGGGGTCCATCACACATTCAGGAGTGGAAAAACAGCACACTGTAGAATAGATACTAATGGAAAACACTAAACGATTTTACTACTATATGTACACGTGTTCAATTTTGTACACACTCAGGGTTACAAATGGATGATTTAAAACTGAGGATTTTACTGTGTGTGTGTGTGTGTGTGCGTGTGTGCGCGTGCGTGCGTGCAGGCGTGCGGGCGTGCGTGCGTGCGTGCGTGCGTGCGTGTGCGTGTGTGTTGGAGTTACATGATGAATATTTTCATAAACTTCCGTTATGCAAATCATATCATCCTCTCCTCAGCCTTTGTTGAAGGAGTAAACAAGTTCATGCAAAGACCAATCCAGCTGCTTGACGTGACGGGATCATCAGCAGCCTCTCTGTCTTGACGTGACGGGATCATCAGCAGCCTCTCTGTCTTGACAAAAAGGAAAAGCCTCTCAATTTCCCTTTTTCCTATACTCGCTTCCCTTTCCCCCGCAGCCATTGAATGCGAGTCACCGCAAAACGACATCTCTAACCTTCAATGTGATCCTCCATTCAACACCAGACCCCGTATTAACCCATTTTTGGCGGGGACCCCTTTTGGTGTTAGCATTATGCTATGCTTTAGCTATTGAAAAATAGCAGATCTACAAGCTCATAGCGCGCCACCGAGTGGCGCGCTACGAGCTTGTAGGTCTGCTCTTTTTGAAAAATCGAAGAACGACTGACATATAGAAACATAGCTTTTTCAGAAAACTGTCAGGATGTAGAAGACATTTTTAGAATCTGATCTCAGGTCAAAATGGGTTAAAATGCAAACATATTATTTCCGATGTGAGTGTATACAGTAGCTTTACTTATAGACTCAAAGCCGCGGCGTAACCCAAAGCCCCGTGTGCAGGGCAGGCCGACAGGGAAACCGCCACCACAGGGCCCATGCATGTGCATGAGGGCAGGCCGACAGGGAAACCGCCACCACAGGGCCCATGCATGTGCATGAGGGCAGGCCGACAGGGAAACCGCCACCACAGGGCCCATGCATGTGCATGAGGGCAGGCCGACAGGGGAACCGCCACCACAGGGCCCATGCATGTGCATGAGGGCAGGCCGACAGGGGAACCGCCACCACAGGGCCCAAGCATGTGCATGAGGGCAGGCCGACAGGGAAACCGCCACCACAGGGCCCATGCATGTGCATGAGGGCAGGCCGACAGGGAAACCGCCACCACAGGGCCCATGCATGTGCATGAGGGCAGGCCGACAGGGGAACCGCCACCACAGGGCCCATGCATGTGCATGAGGGCAGGCCGACAGGGGAACCGCCACCACAGGGCCCAAGCATGTGCATGAGGGCAGGCCGACAGGGGAACCGCCACCACAGGGCCCATGCATGTGCATGAGGGCAGGCCGACAGGGGAACCGCCACCACAGGGCCCATGCATGTGCATGAGGGCAGGCCGACAGGGAAACCGCCACCACAGGGCCCATGCATGTGCATGAGGGCAGGCCGACAGGGAAACCGCCACCACAGGGCCCATGCATGTGCATGAGGGCAGGCCGACAGGGAAACCGCCACCACAGGGCCCATGCATGTGCATGAGGGCAGGCCGACAGGGGAACCGCCACCACAGGGCCCATGCATGTGCATGAGGGCAGGCCGACAGGGGAACCGCCACCACAGGGCCCAAGCATGTGCATGAGGGCAGGCCGACAGGGAAACCGCCACCACAGGGCCCATGCATGTGCATGAGGGCAGGCCGACAGGGAAACCGCCACCACAGGGCCCATGCATGTGCATGAGGGCAGGCCGACAGGGAAACCGCCACCACAGGGCCCATGCATGTGCATGAGGGCAGGCCGACAGGGGAACCGCCACCACAGGGCCCAAGCATGTGCATGAGGGCAGGCCGACAGGGGAACCGCCACCACAGGGCCCATGCATGTGCATGAGGGCAGGCCGACAGGGGAACCGCCACCACAGGGCCCATGCATGTGCATGAGGGCAGGCCGACAGGGGAACCGCCACCACAGGGCCCATGCATGTGCATGAGGGCAGGCCGACAGGGGAACCGCCACCACAGGGCCCATGCATGTGCATGAGGGCAGGCCGACAGGGAAACCGCCACCACAGGGCCCATGCATGTGCATGAGGGCAGGCCGACAGGGAAACCGCCACCACAGGGCCCATGCATGTACATGAGGGCAGGCCGACAGGGAAACCGCCACCACAGGGCCCATGCATGTGCATGAGGGCAGGCCGACAGGGAAACCGCCACCACAGGGCCCATGCATGTGCATGAGGGCAGGCCGACAGGGAAACCGCCACCACAGGGCCCATGCATGTACATGAGGGCAGGCCGACAGGGAAACCGCCACCACAGGGCCCATGCATGTGCATGAGGGCAGGCCGACAGGGGAACCGCCACCACAGGGCCCATGCATGTGCATGAGGGCAGGCCGACAGGGAAACCGCCACCACAGGGGTCATGCATGTGCATGAGGGCAGGCCGACAGGGAAACCGCCACCACAGGGCCCATGCATGTGCATGAGGGCAGGCCGACAGGGAAACCGCCACCACAGGGCCCATGCATGTGCATGAGGGCAGGCCGACAGGGAAACCGCCACCACAGGGGTCATGCATGTGCATGAGGGCAGGCCGACAGGGAAACCGCCACCACAGGGCCCATGCATGTGCATGAGGGCAGGCCGACAGGGGAACCGCCACCACAGGGCCCATGCATGTGCATGAGGGCAGGCCGACAGGGAAACCGCCACCACAGGGCCCATGCATGTGCATGAGGGCAGGCCGACAGGGAAACCGCCACCACAGGGCCCATGCATGTGCATGAGGGCAGGCCGACAGGGAAACCGCCACCACAGGGGTCATGCATGTGCATGAGGGCAGGCCGACAGGGAAACCGCCACCACAGGGCCCATGCATGTGCATGAGGGCAGGCCGACAGGGAAACCGCCACCACAGGGCCCATGCATGTGCATGAGGGCAGGCCGACAGGGAAACCGCCACCACAGGGCCCATGCATGTGCATGAGGGCAGGCCGACAGGGGAACCGCCACCACAGGGCCCATGCATGTACATGAGGGCAGGCCGACAGGGGAACCGCCACCACAGGGGTCATGGGGTTTTTGTATTGAGTTGTGCTTGAAATGTACTGTAATTCTGCAAAGTGTTAATACATATACTTCAATCAATCAATCAATCAAAACCAACATGTCCGTACACGGACAAATGTGTCCGTGGCAAAGACTTCTATTTTACACAACAAATTAATGTTCTTGTTTTGATCATAACACCCACTTACTGAATGTCAAGTCACGTATTTATTATGACACTATGGCACATTATTGTCCACTAATACTAGTGGTTCTCAAATGTTTTGAAGAGATTTGACATTTGAAGAGACCCCCTTAGACATTTGAAGAGACCCCCTTAACTCCGAGAGTGTTCAAATGGAACAGAGTTACAGACCCATTCAGGGCTATCTATTTATGTGTTTCTGGTGATATTATTGTCCACTCATTTTGTACAGTATAGTATGTCCGTGGCAAAAATGGAATGTTGACCAAAATGTCCACCATAAGCCAACTTGGCGATGACCCCTTACACCACCACCTTAGGGCCGATCCATACTCCTATTTTAGAGCCGAAGAAAAGTCGGTTCGGTGCTGTAGAGCCTACAATGTGACGTGACATCATGTGAGGTTCGGGGGGGCGGGTAGTGGGTACCGTCCTAAAGTCGGCTCTTCGGTGCTACTGACAATTTCTGACGAGCCGAAATCATTTCGGCACTACAGAGCCGAAACAGCGTTAAAATAGGAGTATGAATCGGCCCGTGAATGCCACACCATGGCATGAACAGAAGCGTCGATATTATTACACCACTCCAGACTTTGTTCTTCCCAGGCTCTGAAGGAATTTCATTCCTGGTAAAAAAAAGAAAAGAAAAAAGAATCCCATGAATGATTGTTCACAGCCGACTGGGATGGTAAACAATGGCCAGTGACCCTCAGGCTTACTTCTCTTTCTTTGTTTTCGTGGGGGGGGATGGGGGTGGGGGGGACAGAAACCGTTGACTGGGATGAAACAGGATGACAGGTGTCAGGTGAGCGAAACGAGAGCGTGATGGTCCCAGAGATACTCAGTGTACGTAGAAGATGGCACTCTGGCTGGTGCAAGGAAAACAAGAAATACCACCTCACACTGCACCGTATCCAGCCCATTACACAACAAGAGTCAGCATTTAAAAACAAAAAAAAAGATCACAAAACACGCTGTGGGAACGGCATGCATACGACACTCACAGTGGAGAAAAGTGATGCAAACACACCATAAAGGCATTGGGATGCAGGCTAGAATATTTGTGAATCTCACTGTCGTCTTGTTCTGGATAAGAGATGTTTGGAGATTTGTTCACTTAGCAGAAAGACATTTCAATGTTGAATAGTTTCTCATGATAGGACAACTGGTCTAGGGTTCAAGACCAGAATGAACACAGCTCTGTAGGCAACTCTACACGGGAAAATCCTGAGTGTCGACTTGACAGGCCAGAGCCGACTACAAGATACTCCTCCTGACCTATAAAACCTTAAACGGACTCGCACCACCTTACATGTCCAGTTTAATAAATATATACATCCCTCCAAGACCACTACGCTCTCAGGATGCTGGAAAACTCACAGTCACAACACACAATAAAATAACGGTTGGGGGCAGAGCTTTCACACACCGTGCCCCCTGTCTCTGGAACGCTCTCCCTCAGGATGTCAGAAATGCAAACTCCCTGGACATATTTAAGTCAAGGCTAAAAACACACCTTTTTTCTATGCACTACGGTTCCGCCTAGTTTTAATCTGTATGATTCATACAGCTAAGCACATGTTTTACTATGTTTTTTATTGCTATGCTATTTGTGTCTTTGATTTGTTTTTTGTTTTGTTCTTTTGATGTATTAATGCTGTAAAGTGCACAGAGACCCCCTGGGGTGATTTTGTACTATAAATAAAATAAACTGAAACTGACTCATGGGAATGTAAAAGTCTGTCTGTTTTTTACTGTCAAATATACACTCAAGACTCAGCTGTGTACAGTACTGTACAGTACTGTGTGTTGTGTGAATCGCAATTTTGTGGCGACACTCATTCTACGCCCCCCCCCCCTCCCCCCCCCCCCCCCCCCTCCTGTTACTCTGGGAATAACAGGCCATTTCCTGTTGCACAAGAAAGCTGGGGACATCTCATTTCCACCTCCGTCCTTATGGGATATTGTGGGATGTTGGATAGCATTGTGTGAACTGATGTCAGCCAGGGACATACAGCCGCGACGTGTACATGCATGCCAGAGATTGGCACAGCCTTATCGTGCAATAGGTGACCGGAACTGTTTTAAGTGCATGCAGGCTCAAATGCTTGACAACGGGTCCCTGGTTTGATTCCCGGCTAGGACCATATGCCACTTACTGCCTCTTACGTATACCCTGCTGCCTTGTAAACATTTCCCCATGGACCACCTGTGATTATGCCATGGACCACTGCCTTTTAATACCATGGATGATGATGATGATGAGGATGTTTCTATCGGGAGAGCTAACACAGTGACCAGGATGAATATGCTGGCTGCGTTTCAAAAATAAAATAAAAACATACCAGTGGTCTTACACGTAGCCCACTGACTGTGACTCACCGTTTACTTGAACATTACTGCAGAAAATGTTCCAAAACATGCTGTAATTTATTTGATTTCCAAGGAAACCATTGGATTCCGTTCAATTCCGTATTGGCTGATTATTTAATTTCTTTGGTCAAAGAAAGAAAAGAAAATGTTGATTTATGAATGAAATTAAAATGTCCATAACATGACTTCACCATGCAATGATATAGTGTCCATAACATGACTTCACCATGCAATGATATAGTCCAGGGGTGGGCAACTTTGACGATGGAGAGGGCAACTATATTTCCACACTCACTCCCTAGGGCCATATATATTACTGTCGTAGCAAAAATAGCCGATCTACAAGCTCAAAACGCGTCGCGGTGCAACGCGTTTTGAGCTTGTAGATCGGCTTTTTTTTGCTATATTCGAATTGAAATCTTGAATTTTTGCAATTTTTTTATTGGAATCCTGAAAATTAACATTTTTATGTAATTTCAAATGCCTTTAATTATACTTGTGTTGAAGCAATGAGCTACTAATTTAGACTGAAGTAATAACAGCGGTTTACGTTTGCATATTGTGGAATAGTAACAGCTGAAACCAATATATCAGTATTCTGACATGAACCTGAGGGCCACATTAAGTGAAGGTGGGGGCCGCACGTGGCCCCCGGGCCGCCAGTTGCCCACCCCTGATATAGTGCGTAATGACCTAATTTCATTTATTTTCAAAGGAAACCCTTTTTTTCAGGTTTCAAATGTTTAGAATGAAAAGGCATGGTGTGTAAAACATCCCTTTAGCCCTTTAGCCTTCTCACCAACACAAGAAAACGTGAGCATATCACACCTATTTTAGCTACTCTTCACTGGCTCCCTGTGAGCTACAGAATTGATTTTAAGATTTTATTGATTACTTTTAAAGCTCTACATGGTCTAGCTCCCATTTATATAACAGACTTGCTGAAACCCCATAACGCTGTGCGCTGCCTCAGATCTTCGGATAGGGCCCTCCTAGTTCCTCTTGCAACGCGTCTGGTCACTCGGGGTGACCGGGCTTTCGGATAGGGCCCTCCTAGTTCCTCCTGCAACGCGTCTGGTCACTCGGGGTGACCGGGCCTTCGGATAGGGCCCTCCTAGTTCCTCCTGCAACGCGTCTGGTCACTCGGGGTGACCGGGCCTTCGGATAGGGCCCTCCTAGTTCCTCCTGCAACGCGTCTGGTCACTCGGGGTGACCGGGCCTTTGCGGCTCGGGCACCTTTGCTCTGGAACTCCCTGCCCCTGGCTCTTAGGTTAGCAGAATCAGTGTCTTATTTTAAAACGCTTTTAAAAACACATCTATATGCCAAGTGTTTTTCCTAATATTGTTTTTAATTGTTTTATTGACCTGTTATTTTCTTCATATTTCATTGTTTCTGATGTTTTGATGTTTTGTTGTTTTGATGTTTTTATGATTCCTGTTTTATAACGTGTCTGTAAAGCACTTTGTAACTATATGTTTGGAAAGGTGCTATACAAATAAAATTCATTCATTCATTCATTCATTAAGACCTGAGGCCGATTTTACAAAAGATTCTACAAAGAAAAACTTCTGTTGCTATACCAGTGGCTCTCAAACCTTTTCATGTCGAGGACCCCCAAAGTCATGTGAATTTGGCTGCGGAGCCGCATCTCTAAAGATTTGTGTTCCAGGCAGGGACCCCCGGAGGTAAAGATTGGAGTAAAATAAATTGCTTTAAAAATAGATATGTAACAGTATCAAACTGGGGGTCCTTGAAATGAAAATGGTTGAAAATCACTGCTAGAGCCATACAAATCTTCTCTTATGGGGGTCCTTGGCATATATTTTCTAATGGGGGTCCGCGGGTTAATTAGTGTCAATTTGGGGGTCCTTGACATGAAAAGGTTTGGGAACCACTGCTATTCAAAAGGTATTTCTCTCTCAGGCATTAACACCACCCAGTTGTTTAGCAGTGGTGGAAAGTAACTAAGTAGGCTACATTTACTTAAGTACTGTACTTTTAAGTAAAGAAAATTGTTATTTGTACTTTACTTGATTATTTCCAATTTTCAATACTTTTACTTCTACTCCACTACATCTCAGAGGCAAAATCTTTACTTTTACTCCACTACATTTATTTGAAAACTTTAGTTATTAGTTACTTTGTAGATTTTCATTATTATTATTATTACAAAACATGCGGTATTAAACCACTTCAGCCCCGAATGCATTTCGGCCATTTGAAAATAGCCAAGCTCACAATGCGAAATATTTTTTATTATACATTTGAAGCTTGAAATGGGACATTCTGCACAACGAGTACTTTTACCTTTGGTACTTTAAGTATATTTTTAAACCAATACTTTTGTACTTTTACTCAAGTACATTTTGAACAGCAGACAACCTTTACTTGTAACGAAGTACTTCTACATTACAGTATTTATTCTTTTTTTTTAATTAAGAAATGTGAGTAGGCCTATACTGCCCCCACCCAGCTCTTTAGCACCAGGTACATATAGGTTTACTTTCCCAGCACGGCGAAACTGTCTTGTCATGACTATAGGAGTAATCACACAACAGTAAGCCACAGACAAACAGGTCTGAAATATGTCGACGACTGTATTTGGCTTTGTTTTGAGAGAGAGAGAGGGTGGTGGATATTCGAGTACCCTGTGAACAACATGAGAGCTGGAGCCCTCAAATAGCTGTTTTGTTTTAAAAAGCAGGATTAGGGACATGCTCGCTAATAGCTACCGGGGTCTATACTTTATCCAAGTTCCTCCACATTTCATCTGGCCGTGAAAAGGGGAATTCCCTAAAAGTAAGGCAAATACAGTACACAAGTCACTGAAGTCAGAGAGGTATAGTATCTTTGATTCTACAGGTCTGCTTATAGTACAGCAGTGGTTCCCAAACCTTTTCATGTCAAGGACCCCCAAATTGACACAGATTTGCCCGCGGACCCCCATTTGAAAAGACATGCCAGGGACCCCCATCATGAGAGAAGACTTTTACGGCTCTAGCAGTGATTTCATTTCAAGGACCCCGAGTGTCACGGTCCGTGACGTGTTGTGTTTTCTTGTGTACCCTGTTCTTGGTTTTAGTTAGGCCTCACTCAGACCTTTACTGCATTGCTGTATGCTTGTTGGATGAATGTTGTGTAGTGTCATGGCCGCCCCAATGCATTTCCAATGGAAGTCACATGGTTTGTAGTCCACATTTTGGACTACAAGCTGTTGTATGGCTTTCGGCTGTGTTTCGACTGCGCCCCTCCCCCTCATACAACACAAATGTTGTGTCAAACCATGTGACTCCCATTGGAAATGCATTGGGGCAGCCATGACACTACACAACATTCATCCAACAAGCATACAGCAATGCAGTAAAGGTCTGAGTGAGGCCTTAGTTAGTGTTTTACTTTGTGTTACTGTGATTTTGTAGTCTGTATTTTCTTTGTTTCTTAGTTGCAGTTTTGCTTTACACTGTGAACCTTTATTTTGTAGTCTTGTTCTGTGCCTTCCTGTCTGCCCCTGTAGTTCTGTTCCTGTCTTGTCTCACTAGTCCTGTGATTGCCAGTGTTTCCACCTGTGTCTCCATAGTTCCCCAGCCCATCCCAGTGTTGATTGTCAGTGGTGTTCACCTGTGTCTAGTTACCCCTTGTCTATAAGTATGCCCTTGTGTTTTCAGTTCTTTGTTCGTTCGTAAATTGTAAGTCACTCGTGATTTTCCATGTTCCTATAGTGTTTCCCCTTGCTCCTAGTTTTTCCTTGTTTCCTCGTGTTCCAGTGTGTGTTCCAGATCATTTGTTTTTGGTTAATAAACCCACCTTGTATTCAACCTGCCTGTCCTCATTAGTCTATGGACCCCCATTTAATGGCATTTCTATCTCTGGGACCCCTAATTTATATTGTAAAATCAATGTTAATTTAACTCAGAGTGTACAAATGGAACCAAATTGACCTGTTAGGGTCCATTTGTTTCCATTTGTGCACTCAGAGTTACAGACCCATATAAGGGTCCACTTGGTTCTAAACTATCATTTAGCTGGGTACCCCCTGGAACTCCCTCAAGGACCCCTGGGGGTCCCCGGACCCCACTTTGGGAACCACTGTAGTACAGGATAAAGTGCTAACAGACCTTTCCACCACAATTGGTGCTAAGGAACAGTAGAGAAAACAAAACACTCACTTCCTTTGTGCAAAGTACATTAATGTTGAGAGACGTGCATGGCCCACAATTATGTGACTAATGTGATTGTGTTAACCACTTAATCCCTATTTGGGTATCTAACTCAAGTGAAGACTTTAAAACATTAAATGAATTATTGATTCATGTACTTCGACAAAGACCATTAGGTCGAAATGTTGCACAGTAAATAAACGCTTTTTATCCTGCACCTGTTTACATTCCTGCTTGGATTTGTGAGGTGTACAGATCAACTACCTCTCTAGGCCGCTTCAGGACTTCCCTATTTTCACATCTCCAAACAACCTGTTCATGCTTCTAATACTGCTTATTCACATGTTTACTTCTTCGACACAGGTTATAGTACTTTTTTCCCCATATATAAACGAGTTGGGGGTCAGGGGTGGGGTGGGAGAAGGGGAGCAAGCTAACTGTACCTGTATGTGTATGTAATGTGTATAAGTACTGCATGTCATGTTGTGTCTTTAGTACTGTGTACTTGCACTGCTGTAACGTTGTATTTTGTATGTATAGGACCCCCTCGAAAACGAGATGCCACATCTCAAGGGGCCATCCTCCAAGGGGGCAGGCAGACTTTCCAACGTTGAAGCTCTGGGTCCTAGTGGTAGGAGGAGGGACTACAGGCGGACCCGTGGATTCATGACCGGGAAACCCCGTGCAGCTGGGCTTTAACGTTGAGCGCTCGGTTGCCCTACGTCACTCAGGACCTCAAAGTTGAGGTCCTGGGAGGGACTTCCGGCAGTCTTCCGGGTGCTTCAAAACGCCACTGAGCAACTTCCACTGACATGAATAGCTGGGGGGGCGGAGCTTCGCGCCAGTTCAGTCTCTATTATATATATACTCTATGCCATCCTCTCAATAAAGTTCATAAAGTACACTACAGGTATTATCCCTTTGACTGGACTAGGCCTACAGTACATACTGTACATTATGTATATCATCTCATGCTCTGCTCAGTTGTCTAAACATGCCACACAGGAAGGAGATTCGCATGGAAGCCTTTAGCACTTCATCTAATATATTTTAGGCAATCATTGACTGACATACTGTATGATAACAGGTGCTCGGCTGTGACCACACAACATAGCATAGCGTTTTCGCAGTCTCAAAGCCACTGGAAACAGATACTGCAAAACAGCTTCTTAATCCCCCGAACAATCAGATACATGAACGAACTGATAAGAACCAAAGCGAAACCGGGCAAAGGGCCCAAACGCTAGCCCCCCACCCCTCGATCGCCCTCCTCTTGCACTATCATGATACATTGTTGCACCTTTCTAAACTAAATTTGCTGTATGGAACATAGCCTCAATTGCACCTTCTTAAACTAAATTGTGTTGTATTTATGGAACATAACACACTGTGAAGCTGTTCACAAAAGGTTTACCTAACTTTGCTACTACATTATTTTTACACTTTGCTCTTTCTTGCACTCTTGCTGTGGTTTTGTTATAGTATAGTTACTATACTATACTATACTATAGTATGTATAGTTTATATGTAGTTTCATTATATAGAATAGATATTCCACTGTTACGTTCTTACCTTACGCATGTTTCATGATAACTACTTTTTATGTATGTGATGTATTGCCATGCTTTTTGTTCTTGCTCATTGTAAATCGCTCTGGATTAAGAGCATCTGCTAAATGCCTAAATTGTAAATTGTAATTGTTGTTTTGAATGTTATGCTATCTATTCTATATGCTGCTGCATTGTCTGTAAGGAAGCCAAAACAAAAATAAGTTTTACTCTTATGTACCTGTACACAAGATGTAACAATAAAGTACAACCTTGAACCTTGAGCATTTCGCTTCTTTTACCTGCATGAGTATTGACAAATAAAACCTTCTTGATTCGTGAATTGTGAATTGCAATGCACAGGTTTATTATCAGCAGAGCACACTGCTCTGTGTCTGCATGACGCACGCACGCACGCACGCACGCACGCACGCACGCACGCGCGCACGCACACGCGCACGCATGCACTGCACACAGAGCACTTCAGCACTATACTAATCTACACCCTTCCTTCCCACTCCGAAACTACAATTACCAGATTACTCACACGCACAAACATACCACGCACGCACGCACGCACACACGCACGCACGCACGCACGCACGCACGCACGCACGCACACACACACACCAGGAAGTGTGGGTGACACAAACACTATCCCTTTTATACTATTTTTTCCCACTCTCTGTCACATAAATATTTGCAGCAAAATAACTATTTGTTTAAGACTTTGATGCTCCCCGGTTTATTATTGTAGGATCTGGTGTCACTTAATGCGCTTAACGTGGGGACATGTTGCTGTGTGTGTGTGCAGTGCAGGGCACGCGTGTCTGTGCACGTATAGATATTTGCAGAAAATAATTATATATATAATTAATAATTATATGTCACTTAGATGAAGCGGGAAAATAGATAAAGACAGTGGGAGTAGGTGTATGCGTGCGTGCATGTGTGCCTGCTTGTGCGTGTGCAATGTGCATGCATGTTCGTGCATGCGTGTGGTGTGTGGTGTGTGTGCGTGCGTGCGGCCGTGCGCACACTTGCGCGTGTGTGTGTGCTTGTGTGTGTGTGTGTGTGTGTGTGTGTGTGTGTGTGTGTGTGTGTGTGTGTGTGTGTGTGTGTGTGTGCGTGCGTGTGCCGTCTGTGTATGTGTGTGTCTTTGAGAGAGAGAGTGGGAGAGAGGCAGAAACGGAGAGAAAGTCCCCAACAGTCCAGGGAGTGACCTTGCAGCATTTAAGCCCGTGTGTCACTAACCCCGGCCCGCGGACGACTTCACATGTCGCTATTTCATTCCCATGACTGGGTCGCAGATATTTACCCACAATTCCTATGGGTGGGTTCGCCGGAGCCAGTCTGTCCCAGCTGCTCAGCGATCCTTGGCCTCTCACATCACATCTCCCTTATCAGATCTACATCGGGCCCAGACGACAGAGTAGATATCCCATTCACCTCTCTTTCACCGCATATACGGTACTGTGGCACTGAAAGAAACTAACAAAATAGATGCTGACCCTCAGGTTTAGCCTGGCTAATAAGCCAGACTCAAATCACACTGTCGTGTGGTATTTGAGTCTGGAGATGCTGTGTATGGATCTTGTTTCCCGGGGGGCGGGTTCAAACATTTTCTCTTTGACGCAATTGGTCAGAGCTACTGTCAGTCAAAGGTCTCAAGCATTGAACGTCAGTGTACCAAAGCCTGCCCATATTGCATACCGTGTCCCGATTGGCCACACCAGTTCTCTGGTGTAGGAAATGGGCGTACAATTGAGCCTCTCCAGACCGTAATCCGCCGGCAGGCAATTTTTTTTTTGCCAACGGCTGATTCGGTCTGGCTTATTAGCCAGGCTACCTCAGGTTAACCACTTTGAACTTGGCGTCCCTTTTTTGGCCAGGTAGTTATGGGTAAAAAAGAAATCACACCTGTGTGAAGTGAGGGGCGCCCTTATCATCTTACAACATCAAGGAGGGAATTCGGTATAGCTTGGAGCAGCTATAAATGATTGTACCGGTATAGCAGCTTCTTAGGTGATGTAATGATGATGTAAAACAAACGGTGTCAAAACAAACATTAAATTCTCTTTATTGTTAATGGGATTTAATGTCTGTGTTATAGGGACAAAACAAACATTAAATTCTCTTCATTGTCAATGGCGTTTTTAAAACAAACATTGAACTAAAAACAAACATTAAACCTGTATATAGGAGGGGCTAGCTACAGTATAGCGCCCCTCAAAAACTAAACATCACAACTTTTAGACAAGTAGGGGAAATGGCAGATCTACAATCTTACTGTATAGGCCTACACAACATGCCACGATGTGAATGTGATGCATTGTGAGCTAGTATAGGATGTGCAACAACGCAACAACAAAATGTTTCTTCTCTTTTTTTTTAAACCGGTAAGTACTGCCGATCCAGCCAGGTATAAAGAATAGGTGATCGTATATCGGCCCCAAAAGTCCTCCTGAACAGAGCACCCCTGAAAACGTTAGATGCCTTAGGTGTACTGTCCAAAAACTTGTTTTGCACAAAGCGGCCTCCTGGTGGCGCTATAACAGGCCGTTCTGGAAATCTTGGGGCAGAGGTTCATTGTTGGCATCCAGGGAGTGTGTGTGCAAAATTTGGCATCGACCGGGTTAACGGTGCCGGAGATTAGCTGTTCACAGACGGACGGACGGACACACGGACGGACGGACACACGGACGGACGGACGGAGTGCAAAACATACTCTCTCCCCATGCCTTCGGCCTGGTGGAGACAAAAAGGGAAGCAGCAAAAGCAAAAAGAAGCAAGTGGGAAAAGGTGACCTATATGCAAGTGGAATGTTAGGTGGTGGCCCTTTACTCTGTGGGAAGTGAAGCAGCATGCAGGAACACTGTACATTTCAGTCACTTTAATGACATCAGCGTGCAGAACATTGCGCCGCTGAATGCCTATTTGTTTAGTTATTTCCTGATTTGGACAACTCCTTGGCTCTTTGTTTTGGCTTATATTCAAAACTACCATAGCCGTGGCTAATCAGGGTAATCTCAGAGGACAGTTGTTTTCAACCCTTTTCATTTCAAGGCCCATTATTATTATTACTTGCGCAAGCAGAGCGCGCAAGTATCGTGGTCGGCTGGACCAGAAGTGGTATGTGTGTATGGTGGGCGTGGTGGGTATATTCTATAACTTATAATTGGCTTTTTGTATTTTATTTCAGTTGATTTCATTAATGTACAATTTGTGGTTCTTTTACATTGTATTTCAGACTTTTTTATTTTATACATGAATGTTGAGTACTGGTGTTGTTGTTTTGTCCTGTATCTGTTTTGTAATTGTTATGTATCTGTTGTTTGTCCTGTCTCAAACTTCAATAAAAATACTTGAATAATAATAATAATAACTTATAATTGGCTGTTGATGGTGACGTAATTAAGAGGTTTAAGGTTTCAGATTACATACATGTATAAATATACAAACATTACCTTTTACCCATGCACCCGACATTGAATATCTTAATTACGTCACCATCAACAGCCAATTACAAGTTCTAGAATATAACGACCATGCCCACCATACATACATACATGAAGAAGAATAGCAAAAGCAAGCACTCGATAGAGTATTTCCATGTCATAATGTCACGGGTGCCGGTTCTGGAAGATACAGACTGTAGAAACGAATACCAGCACTCACGTATAGTATCCTGGAAGGATTTAAGCTTTATTTTGTTTCCCCCCAGCAGCAAACAACAGTGTGGACGTTTCGGCCCGAGAGCCTTCCTCAGCGTGAATCTGTGCTGGTATTCTTTTCTACACCATACATACATACCACATTATTCATTCTGCATTTGAGCCACGGACCACCATTTGATGACATTTAGCCTCTCAGACCCAAAACTAAAGAATATGTACACGTGTCCATGCTGTATTGATGTTGGTACCATAGGAGACATAAGAGGCAAACGTAAGAGGCAAATTGTGTAGACTTCTTGTAAATTAACTTAAGTAATGCAGATGCTTGGCCTGGGCCGTGGCTCAGCGGTCCAGGCACCTTGGCTGGTAATCCAGTCTGGCAGTGTGCCGCGGGTTTGACTCCCGATCCCGACGGCCTTTACTGCATGTCACCCCCCCATCTCTTTCCCCATTTCCTGTCAGCCTACTGTCTGTCCCTCCATAAAAAATATAAAATAAAGGCGAAAGCCATAAAAAAAAAGTAATGCAACAATAATTTAACTCTTGAGAGTGTAAAACGGGTCCATTTGGTTTCATTTTACACTTTCAAGAGTTAAAGATCTATACACTTTCAAGAGTTAAAGATCTATAAGGGGCTATGTGGTTACCAACTCTCCATCATTTAGCTGGGGACCACCTGGAACCCCTTCCAGGACCACTGGTGGTCCCCGGACCACTGGTTGAGAACCACTGCCATAGGAGATCTTACCGAAGATGAAGTATAGACTGAAGCATATATTGCATTACTTTTTGGGAAGTGTAGTAACTTGTGGTTAAAATCCCCAGCCTTTTATTAGACGGATGTTTGTGAAGTCTATTAATATATATGATGGGAAGTCTTGATAAAATAGAATATATATATGTATGTTCTGAGTAATAATCAACCTGGGAATTAAATTAACCCAAGATGTCTGATTCATGGCGTACGCTACCACAGACAATGCTTAGTTGAATTAAATGAAATGATCACAGAGGGTGAATGAGTGCTTTATGTAGAAAGAATGAGATTAAAGACCGCATAGAAAGAAAGAGAGGAAATAGAGTCAGAAGAGAAGAGAAGAGTGAGTTGGTGGTGAGAGAGAGAGAGAGAGAGAGAGAGAGAGAGAGAGAGAGAGAGAGAGAGAGAGAGAGAGAGAGAGAGAGAGAGAGAGAGAGAAATAAATGCCTAATTTACTCTGTGGGAAGTTCAGTCAACTTAATTACATCAGCGTGCAGACAGTGGCGCATGACGAGAACAGTAGATCTACAAGCTCTCACAGCATGTTGCGGACACCGCCACGGTATAAATCAGGCGTAAAGCCTAGTATGAAAGAGTCAAGACAGCAGGGAAAGATGTGACCGAGAACTGAGGAGGACTGGCCTTACCGAGTCCCCGGGGAACTCCTTAAGACGGAAAGGCCACATACTTCCCAAACTCACAAAACCTCACACTCCCCCCCCTCTTTTTTTCCTGGCTGCACCGTCCACAGGCTAGTCGGCCAACAGAGAGATGATGGGAAGTTATATCATTTATAAAGCACTGCAAAAACAAGTCTCTAATATCACTCGTGTCCGACCACAAGACTTTGTTTTCTCCTGCGCAAATTATAGGCAGCGGCATTTTTTCATGCATGTGACAGCTGAGTCGTGGTCATCATCGTGCAACTTCAAAGGTGGAATGTGTGCACAGTGGAGCACATAGAGGTCATGATGTGAGAGATCACAAAATATTACATGTATCATAGCGACGTAGAGATAGCCCTCTCTGTGGCCATTACCAAGCGTTAGGTACAGTATAGTCTCTGTGGCCATTACCAAGCGTTAGGTACAATATAGTCTCCCGGGGGAGACTGTAACGTTGCTCCACACAATGATCTTCAAATGCTTCCGAAGATGTTACCCACTTTCACCCTAAAATGAATATGTAATTCAATGTCAATATGACCTACATTCTGTATACTGTATTTCTTACAGAAAACCCTTGGTGATAATCGAGGGCAGGGCAGGCATTATTGCAATTTTGCAATATAATATAAACCTCTCCAGATTCCAGCTCTTTCGCATACAGAAAGTAATTTTAGGTCAGGAATTAAAATGTCTTTCCAATCAGGAAAGATACATTTATCAGCTTCAATTTCATTCCAGTTGTCATTTTTGTTGTCATATCAATTCCAATTTTCACTTAATTTGTTTATCCTGGGCTGGTGTTCTCTCTGCTGAACACTAAAGAGCTGGGGACACCCAGCTGTTACTGATCAAACATGCTATGTAGCAATGATTATTATAGAGCTATATAACAAAGAGTTTAACAAAATCACTTCATAGTACGCCCCCTTTAACATGAAGGATTTTGCAATCCCCTCACCCCCCCTGGTAAACAAAAGGAGGAAGTAACCCTGTGTGACTGACTTCACAGTTGACTTCCTGTTTGTGATTGTGTGTCCAAAAACAGAACCGGCGTTTGTGGACCTCCCACGGTTGCATTACGCTGGGGGGGAGGGGGGAGGGGCAGGGGTACAACTGACCCACTGTGTCTCTCTCTATCCACACATTGTGCTTATGTTACGTAGCCAGGGTGCCACAATACTGGGAAACAGCTGCGCCCAACATAAAAGCGCCAAGTGTATTTACTTCATGGCCGGCGACATGTCAACTGGTCATTAGCCTAATTACCTTCATGATTAGAGCTACAGTGGTTCTGAATGGGGTTATTTTACTTTACCTTAACTGGCATTTGCGCAGTTGTTGATAACGGTTGACAGCAGGTCTTTGTCTTGGGAAATAGGCAACTGTATATTTAACAGTATATGCGTAATTTACTAGACCTTGTCAAACCACAAAACAGATCAGTTGATGAGTATCCATTATTAGGTCTGGGGATCTGATAATCCTAATAAGTATAATAAATATTAATATATAATAAACACAGGGAAATGATGTCCTGCAGCTGTAAAATTCAAGTCGTCTCGGGATCCCCCAGGAGGAGGTGTTGCTCTGGAGAGGGAAGTCACTCTGGAGCACTCTGGTGGAGATGGTGCCACCGCGACCCGACTACGGATAAGCGGTTGAAGATGGATGGATGGAGGACATGGGACATATTATACGGATGGCAGCTTTAATGGCATTTCAGCTGTATTCTAGTATAGAGCGTCGCAGTCCCGCCCCCTACCATGGCCCAGGAAATGATTCTCCGTTCATTTTCCTCATAGACATTTAAAAAAAAATTATTTAAAGTTTACGCCGCGGACAAAACCAACTCGAGTCGTGACAAATCATGACAACAAACACAATGTTTTGGGCCGAACAAATAACTAGAAAGAAGAAGAAAACGGCAGGTTACAACACTTTTTTTTTTGTTTTTCTTCTTTGTAATTATTTGTTTGGTCCAAAATATTGTGTTTGTTGTCATGAGTTGTCACGACTCGAGTTGGCTTTGTCCGCGGCGTAACCGTCTTTAAATAAATACTTTTTGAAATGCCTATGGGAAAAATGCATTGGGAATCATTTCCTGGGCCTGGCGTCGTCATGAATGGGGGCGGGACTGCGATGCTCTATACACAGCCTGTGCTACCGTCAGTACAGTGTGAAACACAGATGATTTGTGGTTGATTTAACGCCAAGGTCCTGTTACACATAGGGGTCACTGTGATGCCTCATTTATGCTTCTGTTCTGTGTGCACTGAAAACAGCAGCTCTACAAGCTCACGATGTGTCATCGTTGTGGCATGTTGTGAGCTTAATTGCACTGTAGATCTTGGCATTTGCAATAAGTATCAGGCTCAGCAATATGACTGATCCCACAGAAAGAAAACTCTATAATGTCCTGCTGCGTCATGGCAGATTTGTTTTGTCTACTAGTCACACAAAGCAAACGTTATCTCTAGCATACTGTAAATGTATAGGCTATAGTGCTATTAGTGCACGCCAGGATTTATCCTATGCACTTGCATCCCATTGTGATGATAACAAAACAGAGGATGGAAGAGGGGCTTGCCAGAGGATTTCTCACCATTACTTCTCCGTTCCCCCTACATTTTCCAACAACTGGCTGCATATACATTTGGTCTTTTCCAGTTCACACAACAATACCTATTAACGGCAGTCTCCTTCCCTTAACCTTGCCACAGCAGGAAGACAGGAGCCAAGGACTCCAGCTCACACTTCCTCACACTGGACTGGACAGTACAGTATAACCTGCGCTCCAACAATAAAGTGAATAAGGCCGCTCCCTGTGCCATTGATAAGAACAATACAACCAAGTCCAGGATACATAAATCTGTGTTTGATCCACTAAGGAAATAATACGAAGGCAATACAATGGCCTATTTGCCTTCTCTCAGGTACAAGTCGTGTCCCTGTGGTTCACGGGATGAAGTATTGTCTCATAAGTGGACGTGAGTTACACTTTGACGGTCCTTGACGGTTATGAATGAGTTAAAATGGAATAAGAGAATAGCAGAATAAAGAGAGACAGCTCGGTGCATGAATGATGCATGCAGTGACATTATGATTCCATTCAAGAAAAGCCAAGCCACTTGATTGTATCCAAAATAGCCTGTGATTTTTTAAAAGCCCTTTCCCGTTAGTGATAAATGTGTCAACATCTCAATGATGTTCACGTCAGTGGAGCATTTTATCCTTCATTTCAGATAGATACAGTACAGTTAACAGAGAGACGGGAAAGGTTGGAGGAGGAGGGGGGGGGGGGGGGTCAGATTCAAACCAGGGTCAGCTGTGGGAAGGACTATATAGCCATTTGCATCATATGTGCTCATTGAAGCCCCTTTTTATGCCATTTTTATACTAAATGGTAAATGGTAAATGGTGCATTTATATAGCGCCTTTATCCAAGGCGCTTTACAGAGATTGTGCATTACATTCACCCATTCATACACCGATGGTAGCGGAAACCATGCAAGGCACCAACTAGCACATCGGGAGCAATTAGGGGTTCAGTGTCTTGCTCAAGGACACTTCGACAGTAACTCTGGGGGAGCCCGGGTTCGAACTGGCAACCTTACGGTTACCATCCAGACACTCTACCCCTGAGCCACCGAAAGGCCCTCAAAGATCTCACTAATACTTGATGAGCATTCCAAATGGAAAATAGAAGTTGAATCTTCTAATGTTCCCACTATATAAAGACTGAAAGGCAAACCTAGTAGACGAAAAAAAAGATCTACAAACACAAATCGTCTCTCGTGGGGGTGCCTATTTTCTGTGGCCAAATATAAATACATAGTATAACATGAAAATGTTTGAGAACTACTGGTTTAGAGACAGCCAGCAGTCATTGTACTGTAATAGACAAGTGAAGTAACCATCAAGTCTCTCTGGACAATGATCAGGACAGGAGGACACGCTGGGCAAGACCTACGCTGTAGTATCATATTTTTGGGGCGGAAGTTGTGGGATTTTGGCAGAAGTATACCACTCAAGGGAATGACGTTGACTCTTTACGAATCAGTTAACATTCTCCGTGAATGAAACAAGTGTTGTGATTGGTCGGACACTAAAGGCTGTGATTAAGGAAGGATCTCTGATTGGGACCTCAAGGCACCTTGGAACAACTTGGAACCTTTTTCGTTTTTTTGTTTGTTTTTGAGAATAGCCTGGGGATGAAGGTGTGGGTTCATATAGGCATACTCTTTGCCACGGTGTGTGTCATCGCACGCACGCACGCACGCACGCACGCACGCACGCACGCACGCACGCACGCACGCACGCAAAACACCACAGGGCAGGTCAGTGACACAGAAGTGAGAAAGGTTGACTTGACCCAGCAGGCCGGGTGCAGGAGACCACACCCGGCGCAAAATATTGATTGATTAATTGAATCGTTTATTGCGACCGCAGGTCACATTTACTATGAAAACGTGCATTTCCCGTCAATCAGTCAGTCCGCCAGTCACCCCGCGTCTCTATATATGGTCATTCCTCGTGACATCACGTGACATCATGTGACATATTCATTCCATATGTTGATCTGACCCCCCATGCCAAAGCGCCAGCACAGTTACTGTAAACAAGAATTGATGACATCAATAAATTATACCAGCTTCTGCCTTATATCCCATGGCTGAGAGGTCGGCTAGAGGCAAAAAGTGTGTGGTTGCCTAGACGAGGCAGCCAATCAGGACGATAGGTTGTCAGTAGAGCCAATGAGAAACATACATGTAGGTCTCAACTACAGCAAGTGGGCGTGAAAGCACCGCAGAGAGAACATTGACCACCTGTGCTTACACAGCAGCTGGTAAAAACAAAACAAAAATGCAATATCATCACAGGGAAAATAACACTGTATGTACAGGGAGGGGGGAAAAGGAAGGGGGTGATCATTTCCTCTCCCTTGGGCCTGCATGCTGAAAGGTGGATTGTCACAAATAATATAAAAATGTAATTTGATGCAAGTGATCTGCATTTTTTGAGGGAAGGGGTCAGGGCATTCCACACTTGGGTGGCAGTGCTGTAGAAGGAGAATTTACCCATATTTGTTTTGAATGTGGGTGGTATACCAGATCATTGTTCTCGCTCCCTCGGGTATTGTGACTGCGGGTGTCGCTCACTTTTTTGAGGTATAGTTAGTCAGGCATATGCGGGTACTGAGAGCATTGAGGGCAAGGCTGAATGTCAACCCATTTTCTATTGCTTGACTCTGTCTTCTACCTGGAGACAGTTTAGGCTAGCAATAGAAGGGAGCTGTTCCATTGACGGCCGGGCCAGTGCATTTACAGGTTCAGGTTCAGGTTCAGGTTTATTTGTCATAATACAGAGTATAAATACAATGAAAAGTATTTTGCTCAGAGCACTCTCAGTCTTACATACACAGGACATAGACAAACATCTATAGTGCAAAGAAAAAGACAAAAACACAAAAAAAAGTGCAAGTGAAAAGTGACAATACAGTGCAATACAGTTCAAGGTCAGCTGTTCAGCAGCCTGACTGCCTGGGGGAAGAAACTGTTACTGAGACGGGTGGTGCGAGATTTGATGCTCTGGTAGCGTTTTTTGGAAGGGAGTTGTTTGAACAGGGTATTTGCGGGATGGCTGGTGTCTTTGATGATGTTGTGGGCTTTTTTCATACAACGAGTGGTGTAGATGTTGTGGAGACTGGGCAGTTCTGTGCTACCGATGATTTTAGCTGCTGTTTTACGACAGCCTGTTTTCCAGGGGTCCCTGTACTCCCTATACGTTCAGCATAAGCAACACAGCATGACGGCTTTCCATTGACACCTTTCCTCTCCTCTCACTTTCGTGTGCGTGTTTGTGTGTGAACTGTATGCAAGCAGACAGCGGTGGCACTGTGGGGAGTTACAACGAAGACAGTGGCCAACACGAATGTTAATGGGTATATGATGCATCCCATAATGCCTAATTGTCTCCACCAGGCCGAAGGCATGGGGAGAGAGTATGTTTTTCACTCCGTCCGTCCGTCCGTGTGTGTGTCCGTCCGTCCGTCCGTCCGTCCGTCCGTCCGTCCGTCCGTCCGTCCACACACACACACACACACACACACACACACACACACACACACACACACACACACACACACACACACACACACACACACACACACACACACACACACACACACACACACACACACACACACACACGTTTATATTGCTCCTAAACATTTTGCCAAACATCACACACACTCCTATCCTCCTGGTGGAGACCTGTGTCCAGAAGGGCACTTTTTCTAATTTATGCTCTGCGTCCACCACGCAATGTGAGCTTGTAAATCTGGTATTTTAGGGGCACAACACCGTTGTGTGTAAATAAGCGAAAGAGACACTTTTTTCTCATAAAACCGTGGGATAAAATTTTTAAAACAAATTCTTCATACGACAAATCTACAAGCTCACACCATATTCTGATGTGTTGTGAGCGTGCACATCTGCTATTTATGCTATTAATTCATTACATTTTAATAATTATTCTCATTGTTTTAACATTGACACATTTTGACTAGGATGCCAGGGTTAATGTGGTTAATATACATGTTTTAATTGTTAATTGTGATATTATTAGGCTATCAAACATGCATATAAAAAGTCTACATTTCCCCAAAAGGTCTGAACAGAAGTAAAACAGACCAGATAGAACCCAACCCTGCATGTAGGCCTACTGTATGTTGTTCTTCTGGAATGTCCTGAACTTGCATTTGCATTTACATCACCAAAGGTGATGAAGCCGTAATGGTGCTCAATAAGATGTTATATTATTGCACGTGCTCGCCTCAATGGTCTCAATGGTTATCTAAACATGCCCTAACATGTCCTTTACACTCCACATGTGCTGCTGTTGCTGAACACTATAGGCCTTTACTTACTTCATAGAAGGCCACTCTGGGCTGGAACAGCTGCTTGAGACGGAAAAAAAAGAAAAAAAAGAAGTGAGCTCACATGAAAATAAATAGCTTCTACTGTATTCTGCTCGGAGAAAAACACAAATTAATTGTTTTCGATCTTTCTCATCAAGATCTGTGCGTCAGTTAATAATTTGCTTGGTAAGTAATTCAAAACAATGCATGCATAATATGCAGTGCTTTGTAATTACTTACTTTGAATTAATTACTTTGAATGACTTATATTGTCAAGGTTTATATGGTAAGTACGCTCATTCAGATGTAAACACAGCTATAGTGAGTGTGCCTCCACCCCATTTTCATTTTCTAAAAAAAGTCCTACAATTTAAATGTGACACGGCAATGTGTATTGGTGATCTTAACATCTTAAACTTTCGTGGACCCCCAGGGGGGGGTCTATCCTTGACCCACCCCATTTTCCCTTCCCAAATCCCTTCGCCGAATATTCGCTCTATTATGAAATGCCCAGACTAGGGATGTTAGGGACCGGGTTCAAGTGGTTAAAACAGCACAGTGAAAAATCCAAACGACCCTTTGTGAATGTTTAGTCACGCACTGAGTGCTGAGGAATTAACTCTGCGATGAATCTCCGGCTAAAACAAACAGGAGCGGATCCCTTCCCAGAGATAAATTCACCACAGACTCAGAGCACTAACAAACACACCTGCACTATAGGAGAACAAGGCCATCATTACCCAAGAGACGCTAACGCAAATTGCCTAATAACCTCGTCCATGGCCTCTCATGGATGTGAAAGATTGATAATGCATTGTCCATTGTTTAATTGCATGATGGTACATGCAAGGTGGCATGAATAGATGTTGCAGGCCTATAATTTCCTCCTTACAATAATACCCGTGAGAGAGCGAGCATGCATAAAAGTCAGAGAACGAGGATTACGGCACTATCGAGCAGATTGTTCTATAGTCTACCCAATGAAATCCCTGTATTTGGTACAGCTGGCTCTGTTTTTGTTTTTAGGCAGCAGGTCCGATAAAGTGGAACAGGTCCTCCATCTGTGATTGCTCTACCACATCTAGGGGAGGGCGGAGGGGGGGGGGGGGGGGTCTGCCCCCCTCTCTCCAGGTCAACACAATGAATAGGAAAGCAACACAAATCCTGTTTACTTTCAGCCTCACAATGCCGCACAATAAACATTTCCCCTTATCACACTGGACAACAACACGATAGAAAGGTTATGTGATTTACATAACTTCTATCAGCAAAATGTTTAAAAAACAGTGCGGTGGTATGCTTTTTTGTTGTTGTTTAAAACTTGTTTTGGTTCATTAACCAGCCTATAGATATATATTTCCTACATGCATTGCTCCCTCATTTCTTCCCCTCTGCACCCTCCTCATACAACAAAGACAACAGCAGATGTCATTTTCCCTGGATATTCGCTGTAGGATAGGATTCTATAGGGTTCATGTGGTTATATGATTTGCTTGTTACTGTTATTGTTATGGGACCTACAGTAGCAGGTGTAGGGAAGAGTGAAGCCTAATTTTGCTTTGTTGAACAATAATGTTGCTCACCAAAATAACTGCAGGTTGCTTGTATAATATTAGTTATTTAGCAGGGCATGCCCACTGCAGCTCTGACAGGTGTGTGTCTGACAAATGTATGGTACAACTACAAGCCCACATTAGTCTTTGACTTGTTGCAGGGTGTGAAGCTACAAGGTGCGGTTCCAGTGAGGTGCATGGTGCTTTTTGCTAGGGATCCACACCTCTGCTCCTATTCCAGACTGAACAGAAGCAGCTGGGATAAATTGACATTTTGGGAAATGTCAATTCTCTGATATGTTATAGATATTTATATTTAATAATTATGTAACTATTTAATGAAGAACAAATAAACCACATGACCCTTGTCATGTCAATTCTGTGTCAATTTTTTTAATGTTTTAACACATCGCAATGCAAGCTTGCAGAGCTGCTGTTTTTGCTATTTGTCTACGAAGAAGTTTAGGTGGCAGCGGTGGCCGAACGGATAGCGGAGCGGTCTTGATACCGGAAGGTCGCCAGTTCGAATCAGCGGTCCGACACGTTAAAATTACCACCGCTGAAGTGCCCTTGAACAAGGCATTGAACCACTACGATGAAATGTGTTCTATGAGCAGGGCCTGGCTGGAAACAAGTTCTTGAGCTTAGCCCAGATACCCTGGGTAAATATAGTAATCATTTCATTTCATTTTCAGGTCTTAAGTGGTTACTAGGCGGGCTTCCATTGAGGTGGTGTGTTTGCGTAAACATTCACAATCCAGCTTCCTGGTGATGTTGGTGTTCTTGTCAGCACACGGCCATGGTTATCTTTTCATCTTTGTGTCCTCAACGGCTTCATGCCATCTTGACATCAGCAGGGCCTTAACTCTCTGCTCGTCGCCTCTTTTATCGGCCCCCAGGGGCAAAACGTTCTCCCTACTTTCACTACACACCTGTAACTACTTGGCAGAGTCCCCCCCCCAGGTGTCACGTTGAGGATTTATTAAACAAATGAGGGCCTGAAGGTGCACAAAACACACAGTTAGCATTTTGTTGCAACAACAGATACAGTACACTGTGTCCACAATCATCACATAAAAACGATTCAAGTCATACTTATTTGTTTGTCAGTAACTTATGACACTATAATGATACAATAATTATCACTAAAAATAAATAATAAGAGAAAACAAAATGCAGTTGAGACGAATAACAGTCTAAGTCCAATTATCCATAATGTATAAATGATGGATTAGGGGTCAGGACAGCCAGGCCTTTTCGGGGAGGGGTCAGAATAAATTATGGACTTAGACTGTTATTCGTCTCAGCTGCTCAATAAATTAAGTTTCACTATGCAGGTAAGCTGTAAGGCATGCTTTAGTTTAAAAGCTGACACTGAATTGAACTGCATTTCACTGACAGGATTTATACTGGCTTGCAAACCGAATAATTCTTTATGTTATAAATCAGATTTACACAGCTACTGTATGCAGGCTATACATGTTGCAGAGTTGTGTTGATTAGAGTAATGCTTGTATTGCCTGATTTATAAAGCTGTGTTAGGCCCAAACCACACCGACAAACACAGACAATATGAGATTCACAAGCGCAGTGAGGTTTGTAGATCGGCTATTTTCGGTATGACAGGCTGGATATCCCAGTGAAAGAGTCTGCATACACACACGATTATAGGCATTTGACTCAACTGGACAATGTGGCTTTGCCTTATCATATGAAGGCACTCCCTGGGCATACACGACAACATCTACCTGCCTGTCACCAGGCAGGTGATAGATACACGACAACATCTACCTGCCTGTCACCAGGCAGGTGATAGACGGACCATTTGATCATGGGAAACTGGCCTCACGTTTGTTGATCCTGTACACTGAACTTACCTTAGAGCTCACTCAGCATTTCCTTATCAGAGAGAATCCCATGCAGCTTCCCGTTGAGGCTGCAGGGACTCATCCAGCATCAAAACCTGCAAGAAAGAAAGAAAGAAAGAAAGAAAGAAAGAAAGAAAGAAAGAAAGAAAGAAAGTGTGACTGAGTACGCAGTGCAGGCTTGCAGTTTAATGAATGTGCTGTAGCCTATTTAAGATAATTAGTCTAAGTAGTTCTGAATTACATATGCACAACTTACAAGTATTTCAATTTTACTTCAAGTATTTAAAGAGTTAAGTCTTAAAAAGACAAAAGAGTGGCTGCACACACTGATAGCCAAAGAGCCGATTATTTATTAGGATGCAGAGTAAAAAACAACGTTTTTTATGACTTCAAGTATTTGTCATAAAAATGTGCTCTCACTTCCTTCCTGGACTACAAGTCCCACCTCGACGCAGCCATAGACATAATGGGTGCGTTCGGAAATGCGCACCGGGAGCGCACTCGCCTATTAGTTTGCATTGCACAGTGCGCTCAGTGCGCTATTTCCGAACGCGCCCATAAAGGTAGACGCCTTTTCCAGCTCTGGGGCGTCTGCAGACTGCATGTATCTCGAGGGAAGGCAACATGGAGGTAAGCTTTCCTAAAGCGGAAGCTTCCCAAGCTTCCAGGTACATAACGGAAGCTTCCAGGTACATATGGAAGGGGACGTTCGGTAGGCCAATCTGAGGCGCGACTCCCTCTTTCCCATTGGCCACCTGATTGGCCAGTAGTCACACAGCATGCCTTCAGCACTTCCGCTTGACTTCCTCCTCCCGTTGGAGACAGGTCGCTCCAACGAACTGCAGCGGCCAATGAGGCATCTATATTTTTAATATCCATGCACACAGCCTCCCCCTCTCCACAGGGAGGGGGCAGTGTACCAAAGCATTATGGTCATTGTAGGTGATGTATTCCGTGGATAAAATTATTATTCTAAAAAAAAATGAAGAATTATACTAACTGGTCCTTTCCTCCACTGACTTCAACTTAACGATGAAAAGTTATCAAAATCGTGAGTTTTCGTAAGATGATGTGGCCGTGGCGAAGTGTTAAACTTCAACGCCAAACAGGAAGTGAAAATAGCAGATCTACAATGTAAAGAAAAACTGACTTGTGTCATTGGACTTGGTTCAGAGTCCTTGTCCTTCATTTGTGTAACTTAGCCCCGCTCCCTCTTCTGATATATTTGGTGGTTCCTATTTTGTCCTATAACTTTTCAATGGTTTGTCATACAGACTCGTCATTTCATGATTGGAGTCAATATCCCCACCCCCTCTTCTGATTGCTCGATATGTCACAGTTTCCATCATATGTCATAACCTTTGAACAGTTTGTGTAGACTAGAGAGTGCCTCACTGACTGGACTCAGTTAAAAATCCTTGGCCTTCATTAGAGTTACTTAGGCCTGCTGCTCACAGTTCTCATTAGTCAATATTTGCCCGTAACATGCACAAACGTGCGAGTTTGACGTATTTGTATGTAGCCTAAGTATATTAACAGTATGCAGAATAGGCGAGGGCCCAGTCATCGCTGCTTGCAGCTTTAATAATAATAATAATAATAATAATAATAATAATAATAATAATAATAATAATAATAATAATAATAATAATAATAATAATTATTATTATTATTATTAGGCCTATAATTATAGGCATATTATTATTATTATTATTAATTGTATTGAGTGCATTACGTTTATTACATTTAAAACACATTATTATTAGAACCAAAAGAGTGTTGCGGCAACTTGCGGGGAACAACTGGGGCAACTTCTGCTGCCCCTTCTGCGCGCCCAGTCCAGTCCCCAAACAGAACCCCCCACCAACACACACACACACACACACACACACACACACACACACACTTCACTTCACTTCACTTTTCGGAAGAAGAACTTATCTGCGCGCCCATGCAGTCCAGTGAAGTCCCCAAACAGAACAGCACACACACTTACTCCACTTCAGTCACTTTTTGGGAGAAGAACGCCCCTAGATGTGGAGCAGGGGAATGGAGGAGCAGTGCGTCCTCCTACTTACCTCAGGTCATTTCCAACTCGGGACTTGAAGTGACAACATCTCCACAACACGGAGTCGCGCAGAACAGACAGGCAGGCAGGCAGGCAGCCACTGACTTTGGGATTCTATATTTTTCCAAGGATGATGACTTAAAAACGTTTTTGTTTTGTTTTCCCCCCCTTACCCGGTCGAAGAGGGTGAGGTTTACCGTTGGAATAAAAACAACCATTTTCTTTAAATCGAAGGAATGCATATTTTCTTTGTGAAAGTAACTTTCTTGTTGTCGCTGATTGCTCTCGCACGAGGTAAGGAGGATGATGCACCATGGATGATGCCTTCTGATGCACGTAGAGCAGTATAGTCTTATAAGTAGTAGTTTAGGTACCGTATAGTCGTACAATACTGCAGTTTGGACAACATTATAGTCCTGTTACTGTATTGATAAACTTTGAAACAATGAGTAAAGTTATACTATATATAGTAGTTCAGTTGTATGATCTATCTATCCTCCTACTTGACTTAGGTTGCATTATAGGCTACATTTGTTTCGGTATAAATATAAACTTGTCGGGACACGCAACCTAGCTGATTCTTATACCTCATTTAAAACAAACTGGGCTTTCTTATAGTTTAGTGATTTGTTGTGACCTGTTTTCGAAATGAATTCGTGCACGCAGCCATGCACGCACGCGCCTATTAACTTTGGATTCAATATATTTCTGCTCCGCAGCCTGCCTGCCTGCAGTGATATATAGCTCTCTGACTAACTTATTTTATAGGTCATGTTTATGATCACACACAGCAACATGAAAACATCTCAGACTGGCAGACAGTGTCGCTCATACTCCTCATAATAACACGTAGCTTGTATAGATCTATTCTTTCTTTTCTCATCTTTTTTTTGTGGTAAGCGACACCGCCATACTACGGAGTATAGGATTCATTCAGGTGCACTTGCGCTTCTTCCAGGTGGCAACTGGCAAGACACACATCATACAAGCCATTTACTGTGATGATGAATAAACACACATTAGCAGCAGGCTTTCCTGGAATGACGTTATTGATAAAATATGCCAAGACAATAAGCCAATAAGTCATTTGTTTTTTTTACTAATTGACTTTTACAGAAGTAGAAACAACTCAACTTCAACTTTGTTGTCACATCACAATTTTATGGGTGTAAAAAAGGTGTGTGTGTGTGTGTGTGCGTGTGTGTGACTGTGTGTGTGTGTGTGTGTGTGTGTGTGACTGTGTGTGTGTGACTGTGTGTGTGTATGACTGTGTGTGTGCGTGACTGTGTGTGTGTGTGTGTGTGTGTGTGCGCGCGCGCGTGTGTGTGCGTGTGCGTGTGTGACTGTGTGTGTGTGCGCGTGTGTGCGTGTGTGTTTTCCCCCCAAAGCTACCATTATTTGTAGTTTTAATACAGTAAAGGGAAGAAGAATATATAGATACAAAGTTAGAACAAGGAAATCAGATCAGATATATTCAAATATCTCTGATTGCCTTTAGAATGCCATTAGAACAAATGGAATTGGATTAAAATATGTTAAAATTGTATCATTTACATTCACATTTTTTGAATTATTCTCAGGCCGAAGATGCTCCATGCCCACCGAATTGTGTTTGAACCAGGGGACCTGTGAAGCTACTCTGGATGGCAATGGAGAGTGCAAGTAAGTTTCAAATCAAACACATTTTCCCTTAATATAAACAAGCCTCGTTGGGCAAGAAAATGTGGGAAAGCAAAGCAGCTACTGTCTGGAAGACCTTTACTGCTACTGGAAGTCACTGTGTAGGACTTCCCAGGCCTGGAAAGGGCAAGGAAGAACTCACTCATGGTGGTAACGTTCCTGTTCCCGGAGGGCAACCGGCCAGAGCCGTGCAGCCAATGTGTGGATGGATGGGATCCAGTGTTGTTTTTGGCAGCAAATTTCTATTTTAGTTTGGAAGTGAAACTTTCATTTAGTTTTAGTCACATTTTAGTCACGTGGAATGTTTTAGTGTTTTAGTCTAGTTTTAGTTTTTAGATTTTGTGTCGACTAAATCTACAGTTGATTTGGTCAACTAAAATGTATTTTGGCGGGCTTTTTTTACACTTGCTGCGACGCGTTGTGAGCTTGTAGATCGGCTATTTTCAGCATGCAACCAAGTGTAAAATGACTTATACTGGATCTCTTGTCCACGAGTCCCTTCCTAACATTTTAGTCTAGTTTTTATTTGTTGACGAAATTGTCAGTATATTTAGTCATAGTTTTAGTCATCACAGCTTAGTTTTCATTTAGTTTCCATTTAGTTTTCGTCAGTGGAAAAAGGTAGTCGACGAACATTTTTCGTCTTAGTTTTGGTCGACGAAATCAACACTGATGGGATCGATGGGCCAGAGGTCATCATCGCGCGCACGCACTCGCGCACGCACGCACATGAACATGCACATGTGCGCGCGTGTCTCTCAGTCTGCTCATGTCTGCTAATGCCACCACACACGCGCACACACACACACCCCTCAACAGCCAAAGTCTCGCAGGCTCGCAGAGTCCTAAATCTTGTTAATCTTTTCTTTCGCGGAGCGACAGCTGGGGTTGCCAGAAGCTCGGCGACCATTGTTCTCCACTGCGATTAATTCTGTGTGACTAATCTGGGTGAGGCTTCCCAGAGAGACCCTCAGACCATGTCCTCCAACCCCCCCCCTCCCCCTTCACCCCCTCCCACCCTCCTCTCTCCTGGGATTGTGTCCCTTCTTCAATGGTTCTCAATGCTTTCTCTCTCTCTCTCTCTCTCTCTCTCTCTCTCTCTCTCTCTCTCTCTCTCTCTCTCTCTCTCACACGCGCGCGCTTTCTCTCCCCCTCTCACTCTGTGTCTCTCAGTCTCACGCTCTGGGGACAGATGATTACGAGGCAGTTAGGGGCAGGCAAGGTGCTTTCATAATCTTAAGTTAACGCGGCAAAAAAAAAAGAGTCAAATGGGGAGACATGATTTTCTTTTAACCTCAGTTCTCCCCAGTCTTGGACTTCCCTGAGAGTTATTTGCCGTGCAGACCCTGAGGTCTCTCTGTTGTTGCCCCGGCCTGCACCCTCTCTTTACCCCGCCTATACCTACCATGGCATTGGAAGTGTGGGCTAGTGTCATCTTACCGGTGCAGTGTGTGTGTGTGGAAGGTGGACAGGTGTGTAGCCCAATCGGGGCCTGCTGGGTTTGTCAGGGCAGTGGACTAAAAGGCCCTCTGGAGTTCCTAGGCCATCTTGGCTCCGCGCCACATCTTAATTTGGTCTGGCTGTGTTGTTCACTCCCTTCATTCACCCCCTCCTCCCTCCTCTCTCTCCATCCCCTCCAGAGGACCACAAAGCCAGCATTGTGCCCCTGCACTGTCCTGCTCCTCAGACTTCTCCAATTAAACATGGAGATGGGAGAGTGAGAGGCTATTTCTGCTGTTTTGGAGAAGGATTCTGATGGGGGGCGGGGGGTGGTGCAAGGCAAGGCCCAGTGTTTGTAATGTACTTTCTCTTTGTGCGAGCTGTCACTGCGACCAGGGCCCTGGTGTAGACAGAGTTTAGATGGCGGGCTCCAGATTGCTTTCACGGCTACTTGGAAGAGCGACTTGTGTTTGTTTTGACAGTTGGAAAGTTTCCCGACCTGCTGTGAGGGCTGACTGACTGGAGGACTGAACGCTGTTTTTAAGCGGAGCGGGCTAAATGAAATGAAAACGGCTGGTTGGTTGGTTTCCTCTCTTCAACGAGTGCAGAACGCGTGATGTTTTGTATACGTGCTTTTGAGCGGAGCAACATGTGTGGGTTTTGTGTTAAGCTGTCGCTGATGATTGCCTACTGCAGCATCGAGTGTGTATTGAATGATGCAGTTGATACACACGCTGCATAGTCAGCAGTATGAGGAAAGATAGGTGGGCTAGTAGTCACAACCAGGTGGGTCTTAAAATACACACTGTTGTAATAGCATGTCAGGTCAGTGCTAACTACTGTATTTAATTGAATACCAAGCCAAGGCTTGGATTAAAGAGTGATCTTTTAATCTGCCAACAAGCTAAATTAATATGCCAAAATAGCATACTTGTGGCCCAGTGAAAATTAACCACTTAAGCCATATTTTAACGTATTAAACTAAAAAAGTAAAACGAATTGAAAAAAAAAGCGCCAATCTACAAGCTCGCAACGTGCCGTGATGTGATGTGACGTGTTGTGTTGTGAGCTTGTGAATCAGCTATTTTCAAAATGTAGTCGAAGGCTTTCGAAGATCTTCACCGACATGACATGCCCAGTATAGGGATGCTAGGGGTTAACAGGGTGACAGTCTTGAGGGGTCTGCCAATGAAAGTCTGCCACACAACAGGGAGCTATTTTTTCACAGCCTCATTTACATGTTGGTGTTATTAGGAGGTTAAGCGAGTGCCATCGAATGTTTCAGTGCGGTGCAGTGCGGCACGGATGCCTATACTTCACATGCCGTACCATGAATAGAATACCACCTCCATATCTGGCCCCCAGCCACAAAGATAATGCCTAATGTTTTATCTCCAAAGAACTTGAAGGAGGCCTCTCATGTACCGTAGTGGACTGGCGGTAACATAAAGCAGCGCCCGATTGACATGAGCTGCAATCCAGAGCAAGCAAGCAAGCAAAAAAAACTGAATTCCAACGCTGCCATTTCTGGAATGAAAGGTGCTTAGCAGTGCCCCATGCCAGAGAGATGAGAGATGTTCGTTGGGGCGAGTGAGGGTCAGTGAGGAAGGAAGTTGCTGAGAGGTTGAATCCCATCAACTTCAGCTGCTTGACGTTAATGTGCTGGAAAAGAAAAGGGCTTTTGACAGCCCGTTGATACACAGCACTTTGTGTGACCTTGAGTATATCAGAGGTTAGCTCAGTGCCTTCTCAGGATAAAAATATGTGCTATTATTTTAACCCATTCTAAGCGCTGCAAGCTTGTACATCTACTATTTTTGAGGCCTCAGCCTGGTCTTAATGGGTTAAGTGTGAACCAGACACGCTGTAACACCCTAGTAACGAATGGCATAACTTATCGGTTGGTGTTAGAACCCAAATCTCCGCTCCCTCAGCTACAGTGCACTCATAAATTCAGATTTTTGCTTCGGTGCGAAAGTGTTGTGCGCGCGCCACTTTTTCCGCTGAAGCGTAAATCAGACTTTTCTCCAGTTCAGTAGCGACGATGTCCGCTGCAGCTAGCCCAGTGACGTGAGACATTGCCAGTCCCGCCAGCCTTTATTTCCCCTGCAAACATGGACAGAAATCAGGGATGTCCCCGATCATCGATCATGTGTTTTTTTTATCCAATTCCGGTCATTTGATTTTGAGTGTCTGCCGATACCGATTTTTCCCGATCAGAATATTATATTTTTATAAAACACATGCCATATTATTATGCCATCCCAAATCACAGACATAACAGACAATAATATTCTTTGCTCCCGATCCGATTCCGATCATTTGAAAATGACGTGATCGGCCCCCGATTTCCGATCACGTGATTGGATGGGGACAAACCCTAACAGAAATAAATAACCAGGATGAATGCCTGAGAAAGTGGTCTCCAACTTAAAGGATCATTCAGTGATTTGGGTGATTTGGAAAAAAAACACGTCCACCCGGTAACAAGATGTGCACATGCACACGCTCTACAGTGGGGGAAGTACAACAGACCAACAGCACGTGCACCAATGCCAGCCACACTCGATCATGCTTGGAGGAAGGCCCCTCTCATCCTGATTGGATGAAGGCTTTGCCACCCAAAGCCCAAACCGAAACTATGGTTTTTGACCCCAGGGGCTCACTGGGGACAGGGAGGAACTCCTTATATGATCAGCACACTTTATAGTAGGGAGGATTATCCAGAAAAAAAGAAAAAACAAGTGATATTTGAATTAAGTGAAATCACTGAATATACCTTTAAGGGCTTGGTATACTGTAGTGAGTGTAGTCTGTGTGTGGCACACTGAAAATATCATCTCTATAAGCTCACAGCGGGCCCCGCTGTGAGTGACACGCTGTGAGTGTGAGCTTGTACATTGCCTGGGTATTGTCAGTGCGCGACACCGGCACGCAAACAGAGCAAAAAAATAAATAATAATCTGGCTTTAATCCTCAGTGCGCTCTATCCAGAGACCCGAGGCGGTAATATACCTCTGATAATCAATCACTTAAGTGGCACTGGAGCTTTGATGAATTCCCTGGTGTGTGTGTGTGTGTGTGTGTGTGTGTGTGCGCGCGTGTGCGTGCGCGTGTGCACACACACACACACACATTTCCACCGCTGCGGTCAGATAACAAGCAGACCCATTAATCCCCGGCTGGCATGTGTGCTGACTGGTGACTGCTACAGTATACATCCACACATCAATGAAAGTGGCTCCTTGTCTCCCCGATGCGATGCTGGTGGATTCTTCAAAGCCACCTCTGTTTGCTCTAGTCAGATGAGTTCATCTTATCCCTCCCTTAGCTCCCCCTTCACCCTCTTTCCATTCAGAGTCAGGAAACGGGGCCCGTTCGGAAGGGGGGGGGGGGGGGGGGGGCCGGGGAAGAAAAGGTGCTGTATATCTGATCCTAATATCATCACACAGCCAGGAGCTTTAATCCATTTTGGGCGGGGAAGCATCAGTCATACTTTAGCTATTGAAAAATAGAAGATCTACAAGCTCATAGCGCGGCACCGAGTGCCACGCTACGAGCTTGTAGGTCTGCTATTTTTGAAAAATCGTGAAAATGTAGCGCAAATTTGGAATATATATTCTTTCAGAGCGAACATTTTTAATCTTTGCTTCCTCGGGGCTGGGTCACTGGAACAACATATTTTCAGATGGGGCTTGACATGAAATATTTTGAGAATCACTGACATAGAAACATAGGGTTTTTCAGAAAACTGTCAGGATTTAGAAGACATTTTGTAGAAACGATGGCAGGTCTAAATGGGTTAATATGGACCGCCTTTGCCGGTGTGCGTTTCCAGTCTGCCCAGAGCCGGGCTGGTGAGAGAGAGAGAGAGGGCTGCTCCACTTCACTGGATCAGTCTCTGGATCATCAGGCAGTCACGACATATAGACAGTACGCAGTACGAGTAGTACGCTAGATGTCGCACAGACTTTGATCACCGGCTGATTGGACTGACAGTCTAATTGTGTGTGTGTGTGTGTGTGTGTGTGTGTGTGTGTGTGTGTGTGTGTGTGTGTGTGTGTGTGTGTGTGTGTGTGTGTGTGTGTGTGTGTGTGTGTGTGTGTGTGTGTGTGTGTGTGTGTGTGTGTGTGTGTGTGTGTGTGTGTGTGTGTGTGTGTGTGCTAGTGACGTGTTTGTGTGCGCGTGTGCGCGTGTTCCTGACACAAGTCACATTTTGGGGGGAAACTCTGACATCAAGCCAGTTGACTGGGAACACACAATTGTCGCCTCTCTTAAATGTATTTCATAAAGATAAGGGTTAGATCCATTATTGTTAAGATTAGGATGAGGAGATGTGGAATAAATTCAAGTCAATGCAACAAACGCAAAACTTTTTGTTTTCTTCTTTTATACAAAACAAACTTGTGTGTCCGTGCGTGTGCGTGCGTGCGTGCTGTAGCCTATGTGTGTAGCACTGAGCATACCGTATACTCCATACCGCACTTCCTCATTTGGTTTGCTTTTGAGCCTGACCACCTGTCCGTGGATCACAGAAGAACAACTGAAAGGGGACATGGCGGCATGCCCCATAATACCAGTGATTACTTGTGGTTCGCGCCCATTCAGCTCCACACAGAAAACGTCTGTCTCACACTCTGCCAGGTGCCCTTTCAGAGGCTCTAGTCGTCACTCTCTCGCAGAGTCCCAGACGCGCACTCAAAGGATACTTGGGGAGAATGGAACGTGTTGGCCTTTTGTTGTGAAACGAAGCAGTTCTGTTTAATCAAGGCATCTAGGGAACTACGCAGTGAAATCCTAAATACAACAAAGACTAAAAACAACAAAAAAAGGATGCATTTGGTTCTATTTTTTATGAAGGATTTTTACACGGTTTCTGTGCTCAATAACACATTTGGCTTTTTTTCCCCTCAATCGCGGCCTGGTGTGAGCACAGTGTTTTTGCCGAACTCTCTTAAGTACATTTACTTAAGTGCTGTACGTTTGAGGTATTTACACTTTGCTTGAGTATTTCCAATTTCTAATACTTACATCTATCACAATAATACATCTCAGAGAAAACTTTAGTTACTAGTTACTTTGATTATTATTAGAACACATAAATCACCCTCTTCAGCCCTATATACATTTCAGCCATTTGAAAATAGCCGATCAACAAGCTCACAATGCGTGGCGATGCGACGCATTGTGAGCTTGTAGATCGGCTATTTAGTACTTTCTACTTTTGTTACTTTAAGTACATTTTTGATGCCGATGCTTTTGTACTTTTACTCAGGTACATTTTGAATTCCGGACTTTTACTTGTAACGGACTAGTTATACATTGCAGCATTGATACTTTCTGCTTAAGCAAAAACAATTGAGTAGTTTTTCCAGCGCTGGCTGTCAGTTACTAACTGACTGTACACCATAAGACATTCTGTCAGTTACTAACTGACTGTACACCATAAGACATTCTGTCAGTTACTAACTGACTGTACACCATAAGACATTCTTAGACCGTTGAAGTGGTTCCCAGCCTCGTAAAACACACATTTGCACTAGTCATTAGAGCTGCCACGACTCGCAAGACACACACACACACACGCACGAGCGCACGCACGCACACACACAGTGGTCAGTACCTGGAGAGACCCCGGGGGAGCGGCCGGCCGGGCTCTTTCCCATGGGTTGTTTTTAGTAATTGGACCAAATAAACAGTGTCTCCGACTCTAATGGAGTCTACCAGATGTGGGTTGGCCAGGTCAACAATTACAATTAGAGAGAGAGGGGGCGGGGGGAGAGCAGGATGAGTGGAAGGAGGAACAGAAGACATCTTATGGGGCAGTGCAGTGGACTCCCCTGTAATTTGTGTGCAGTGCAACAGTGGTGGTTTGTGGTCATTTGGGTCCCAGTGTTAAGGTCTAGTGGTGACCATTCCAGGCTGCCCAGTGTTAAGGTCTAGTGGTGACCATTCCAGGCTGCCCAGTGTTAAGGTCTAGTGGTGACCATTCCAGGCTGCCCAGTGTTAAGGTCTAGTAGTGACCATTCCAGGCTGCCCAGTGTTAAGGTCTAGTGGTGACCATTCCAGGCTGGGTTTGTGTCCCAGTGTTAAGGTCTAGTGGTGACCATTCCAGGCTGGGTTTGTGTCCCAGTGTTAAGGTCTAGTAGTGACCATTCCAGGCTGGGTTTGTGTCCCAGTGTTAAGGTCTAGTAGTGACCATTCCAGGCTGGGTTTGTGTCCCAGTGTTAAGGTCTAGTAGTGACCATTCCAGGCTGGGTTTGTGTCCCAGTGTTAAGGTCTAGTAGTGACCATTCCAGGCTGCAGCAGCACTTGAATCGGTTGGGTTGGTCCCAGTGTTAAGGTCTAGTGGTGACCATTCCAGGCTGGGTTTGTGTCCCAGTGTTAAGGTCTAGTAGTGACCATTCCAGGCTGCAGCAGCACTTGAATCGGTTGGGTTGGTCCCAGTGTTAAGGTCTAGTGGTGACCATTCCAGGCTGGGTTTGTGTCCCAGTGTTAAGGTCTAGTGGTGACCATTCCAGGCTGCAGCAGCACTTGAATCGGTTGGGTTGTCTTGAGTCAAGTGCGTTTCTGAGTAACGACTCTTGATAATTGACAGTTGAAAACCATCTTCTTTGCTGAGGCGGAAGTTGAGATGAAGGAAAATGAGATACTTTATACTAGGAATTGTATACTTTTTTTGACTGTTTGGATTAAGTTGTTGCTATTTTTGAAAAATGTTCAACAGCACAAATCTTCTCTTATGGGGGTCCCCGGCACTGCATCTTTTCAGATGAGGGCCTGTTGTGGCCAAATACATACTGTATCAATTTGGTTGTCTTTGATGTGAACATATTAGAGAACCACTGGGTCAGACTACAATGTACTCTCTGTAGCTTTAATGCGTGTCAAAGTGGAGGTCCTTGAAATGAAAACGATGGAGAATCACTGCTAGGGCCGTACAAATGGGGGTCCGCAGGCTGATCAATGTCAATTTGGGGGTCCGTGACATGAAAAAGTTTGGGAACGACTTTACTTTACTCTTCTACCTCGGATTTGAACCTATATGGGCTCCTGTGTGAGTGATTTGAACCTATGGGCTCCTGTGTAAATGATTTGAACCTATGGGCTCCTGTGTGAGTGATTTGAACCTATGGGCTCCTGTGTGAGTGATTTGAACCTATGGGCTCCTGTGTGAGTGATTTGAACCTATGGGCTCCTGTGTAAATGATTTGAACCTATGGGCTCCTGTGTAAATGATTTGAACCTATGGGCTCCTGTGTGAGTGATTTGAACCTATGGGCTCCTGTGTGAGTGATTTGAACCTATGGGCTCCTGTGTAAATGATTTGAACCTATGGGCTCCTGTGTGAGTGATTTGAACCTATGGGCTCCTGTGTAAATGATTTGAACCTATGGGCTCCTGTGTGAGTGATTTGAACCTATGGGCTCCTGTGTAAATGATTTGAACCTATGGGCTCCTGTGTAAATGATTTGAACCTATGGGCTCCTGTGTAAATGATTTGAACCTATGGGCTCCTGTGTAAATGATTTGAACCTATGGGCTCCTGTGTAAATGATTTGAACCTATGGGCTCCTGTGTAAATTATTTGAACCTATGGGCTCCTGTGTAAATGATTTGAACCTATGGGCTCCTGTGTAAATGATTTGAACCTATGGGCTCCTGTGTAAATGATTTGAACCTATGGGCTCCTGTGTACTGTAAGTGCTACTTACTAATAGCCTGCCTGCTGGCTCTGGGGATACACTGAATCTTGACCTTCAGGTCAAAACTCGTGTCAAACCAGAGACCAGAGGATCGTGTCAAAGGTCAAAGGTCAGGTCTCACCTTGACACAGGATCTAAACGTCTCAGTAGAAGAGCAGGGATGCTCTGTGTCTGTCAGTGTCTACCACACAGAATGGACACAACGTTGCACGGTGACGCTTTTACATTTGCGGTCAAGAAAAACAAACAAAGAAACAACACAAATCCGATCCGTGATCAAGATAGATGGGCCTGCATAGTAGCCACGTATTGGTATTGGTAATCGAGAGAGAAGTAGAAGAAGTTTGATTGATTGATTGAAGTATTTATTCAACAGAATTAACAGAATTACAGTATATTTCAAGCACAACTCAATACAAAATCTGTTAACTGTGAGTGGACGACCCAATAAAGCACTACACTTGTTTACAAGTGGTGTGGGGTGGGGTGGACAATGCATGTTAGAGGTGAATCTTCAGATCTTCAAATCAGTCACTAAATTAGTGATTTTCTTTACAGTTACATTGAGGATCTATATGGCAGATAAACGGTAGGGGGGGTATAGGTCTGTGGAGGCATGGGAGAGAGACACCCCCCCCAATCCAGTCTTCCCTGGGGCAATGCTTTTAAAACAGATCAGACACGACCAAAGGGGGACTTGGCCCGGGAGCCGGTACCAAACGGCCAGGAAATGAGGAAGGGAGGGTGGGGTGTAGAGACGTAAAAACATGCTGCCCTAGTAAAAACACAGTTTGACTCCTGCTTGGCAGCAATTCCATAATAACGTTAAGTTAATTAAGTTGCGTTTTAAGCAGTGATATTGCTTACAACTCTACAACAAACACTGAAAATTGGTACCCCAATATCATATGGACAATTTAATAACCTGCGTCTGAACCTCCCTATACCTCAATATGTAACTGTTTTTAACTTATATGTTTTGTTTCACTGTCTGTATATTATCTGTCTCTATGCCTTACGTGTAGATTTGATTTGTGTTTTATATCTATCTTAAATTGTTTTTATATGTGATCTCGTCAGCATTGCAAATGAGGGGGAACCTCAATGCTCTTTTCGAGAATAAATAACTTTACTAACGTTTGATTGATTGAAACTAACGTTTCAATCAATCAATCAATCAATCAATCAATCATTCAATCACTTCACTCTCACAACAATTTCAACACTGATAAACACACAAATAAGTTCCCTGAAAGCTGTTTAATAAGTTGTCCACAAAATGGGAGCGTGCAGTGATGTAAATAGGTTTTCAATGTAATGAGTTCCGGGATGCAGGGATGGTCTTTTAGACGAGTCCCAGGGACATTTTATGAGTCCCACTTCAACGACGTTAGGAGTCATATTTTGCCATTTTTACAAATTGCAGCATTTAACTCCCATTTCATTTTATATGGTTATAATGTGGTTATATTCATGTAGAAAACAGAAGAAGAAATGATTATTATAACTAAAGCTAGCAAAATAAACTAGAATAAAAAAACAGTACAGTAGTGCATCCCGTGGATGCAGAGGTCGTTGTTTTATTGCGTCCCTCAACTATAAACTGCGTTTTGGGATGCAAAATGCACCCTATTTTAATCTCTGAGCGTGGAAATTATGCCTTCTCACTATCCCACAGTGATTTAGTATACTTATTGGCACAATAATGGAATGAACACACTTAATTCCTATAAAACAACAACCCTAAAAACCTAATTCCCTAAAGCTTCTTAGCGGAGAGCCACCGGCATGAGATCCCTTTTGGCTCACGTTTGTTTGTGTACAGTCAGTGCATGTGTGTGTGTGTGTGTGTGTGTGTGTGTGTGTGTGTACAGTCAGTGTGTGTGTGTGTGTGTGTGTGTGTGTGTGTGTGTGTGTGTGTGTGTGTGTGTGTGTGTGTGTGTGTGTGTGTGTGTGTGTGTGTGTGTGTGTGTGTGTGTGTGTGTGTGTGTGTGTGTGTGTGTGTGTGTGTGTGTGTGTGTGTGCGCGTGTGTGTGTGTGTTTGTGTACAGTCAGTGCACGTGTGTGTAACCCAGATATTATGCACGTTTAATCCATTCAGGACGGGGGAAGGAACCCCTTTTGGTGTTTCAAGGATTATGTTATACTTTATAACTGTTGAAAAATAGCAGATCTACAAGCTCGTAGCACGGCACTCGGTGCCGCGCTACGAGCTTGTAGAGCTTGTAGATCTGCTATTTTTCGTAAAAATCGTGAAAATGTGGTGCAAATCTTTTTGATATTCTTTCAGAGCGAACGTTTTTAACTCAAATCTTTGATTCTGGGGGGGTCCCTGGAACAACATAATGTCAGATGGGTTTCGGCAGCCAATTAATTGTCTCCACTAGGCCGAAGGCATGGGGAGAGAGTATGTTTTGCACTCCGTCCGTCCGTCCGTCCGTCCGTCCGTCCGTGTGTCCGTCCGTCCGTCCGTGTGTCCGTCCGTGTGTCCGTCTGTGAACAGCTAATCTCTGGCACCGTTGGCTTGATCGCAGCCATACTCTGCACACACACTCCCTGAATGCCAGAGCTGAACCTCTGCCCCAAAGTTTTCACATTGGCCTGTTATAGCGCCACCAGGAGGCCGCTTTGTGCAAAACAAATGTTTTGACAGTACACCTACAGATTTTGTCCAAACATTACGCAAATTGGTACACAGTCTCTCTAGAGCCATTCAACGAAACCGGTCTTTCAGATTTTTCACACTCCATCCTGATTGGCTAAAATTGGCTTCCAAAGTTCGCAGGAGTACTCCGTTTCAAACAAAATGCTGCAAATCATGAACACATGGTGTGATTTCCGTGAAATTTTGCACGCACATTCCCACTAGGTCGAGGAAGAAATGCCACTTGAATATTTTCAACTCAGCCTCATGGTGGCGCTATAACTGGTCGATTTGTGTTTTACCTATAACTGCCCTGATCTGTGTAAAACCATGTATGCACACTCCCTAGAGGCCAAGGAAAAACCTTTGCCTGGAATTTTTCACATCTGTTCTTTATAGCGCCACCAGGAGGCCGACATATGTAAAACACATTTTCTAATATTACTCCTTCAGATTTTATCCAAATTTCACGCAAATCGGTACACATGCTCTCCATAGTTATGTGATCATGTGATTTGTTTGATTTCTCATAATTATCCATCCTGATTGGCTACGATTGGCTTCTAAAGAGTAGCCCGTTTGGTACAAATCGCCACAACTCCTCAACGCAGCGTCCGATTGCGGTGAAACTGTGCATGCCTATTCCCACTACTAGACACTACTAGGTTGAGGAAGAAATGCCACTTGACAGTTTTCAAATCAGCCTCATGGTGGCGCTACAACAGGCCGCGTCACACACACACACACACACACACACACACACACACACACACACACACACACACACACACACACACACACACACACACTTTATATTACTCCTAAACATTTTGCCAAACATCACACACAATCCTATCCTCCTGGTGGAGACCTGTGCCCAGAAGGGCACTTTTTCTAGTTACATATATTTTTGAGGGTCCTTGACATGACAATATTTGAGAATGACATGGGTTTTTCAGAAAACTGTCAGGAATTAGAAAGGATAATTTTGTAGAATCGTCCTCAGGTCGAAACGGGTTAAAGCACGGTGCTACGTAGCTAGTATAGTGACCTCAGAAAAAAGGTGGCAGATGGCAGATTGGCCCCAACACTGAGGGAAAAAACCCCTGTGAGTGAGTGAGTGAGTGACGTCTGGCCAAGGGGTCAGATGTCACCCCACAACATCTGCTGCCGCGGGCCCCCCCGGCCCAGGCGTGCATCCCATCACTGGCGCAGACCAGAGCAGACCAGAGCTGTTGCCACTAGTTACATCCCCCCCCCCCCGGCGGCAGCAATCGAAGAAAAGAAAAGTAAGTTGTGAGAGAGAGAGAGGTTTGGAGCTGGTGTGTGTGTGTGTGTGTGTGTGTGTGTGTGTGTGTGTGTGTGTGTGTGTGTGTGTGTGTGTGTGTGTGTGTGTGTGTGTGTGTGTGTGTGTGTGTGTGTGTGTGTGTGTGTGTGTGTGTGTGTGTGTGTGTGTGTGTGTGTGTGTGTGTGTGTGTGTGTGTGTGTGTGTGTGTGTGAGGGATTCATCAGGAACAATGCAGGCTATACTGTGGCCGAGGGATGACAGAGGAGATAATGACAGTATCATCAGCCCTTTATATACCGCGGCCGGCGCAAATACAAATCCTGCTCCTGTTCTGCGGTTACGCGATACCTCACCCACCAGCAGCACCTGATATTTGCACAGCTTCTGATTTACCCCCCCACACCCCCTCCTCTTTTCATGTCTTCATTATTTGACTTTCCAAGCCGGGCCCCAGTTTACCTGCTGCTGTTGAAGAATTGAGATTAGCCCCGTCGTTGTTGAAGCAGCTGCTTTTGTTTGTTTTGAACACCGCCGCCAAGACTCCATAAAAGAAGAGAAGCCGAACATTTATCTCGGTTTCATCCCTTGTTGTTGTTGTTGTTGCTGTTTTAACACGTTTAACCATTTAAGCCATGATATTATATACTTTGTTGTACGACTAATAACCAAAATAGCCAATCTACGAGTTGCAATGTGCTGTGAACTAGTTGCAGATATATATTAACTATTTTTTGAATTTTTTTGCCTTTCATTACGTGCCTGAAAATAGGGACACCAGGTTGAAAGTGCTATCTATACATCGTAAAGTATTATTTAGACGGTGAGCTATATAGCTTCCGGTGAACGCCTGTTTTTGTGCTGCTGATGGCGTATTTGACGGGGTCTCGCCAAGTTAATGAGCAAACTGTTAGCATTCTTTGCCTAGCGTGTGCTACGGTTGACTTAGCACCAGCGCCCATGAGGCCGAGTGTGTTTGGACAGTGCCTCCACGTGCGACGAGGTAAATGAGGGAGTGAGGGAGGGGGGGGCATCCGTCTGTTTGCTTTTTGGGTCTCGGTGCGAGACGCCAGGCGCGTTTTGCGAGGGCAGGGGAGGCCGGGGGCCCCGTTTCAAAGCCGGTGTGACTTTTTGCAGGGGGCCGTGAAGTGAGGCTGCCAGCGAGCGTCCATTGAGGTTTCTGGGGTCTAGCGGGGGACAGGGGCAGGACACTGGGGGTCCAGCGGGGGACAGGGGCAGGACACTGGGGGTCTAGAGGGGGACAGGGGCAGGACACTGGGGGTCTAGAGGGGGACAGGGGCAGGACACTGGGGGTCTAGCGGGGGACAGGGGCAGGACACTGGGGGTCTAGCGGGGGACAGGGGCAGGACACTGGGGGTCTAGCGGGGAACAGGGGCAGGACACTGGGGGTCTAGCGGGGGACAGGGGCAGGACACTGGGGGTCTAGCAGGGGGACAGGGGCAGGACACTGGGGGTCTAGCGGGGGACAGGGACAGGACACTGGGGGTCTAGCGGGGGACAGGGACAGACAACTGGGGGCTAAGGTCTAGCGGGGGACAGGGACAGACAACTGGGGGCTAAGGTCTAGCGGGGGACAGGGACAGACAACTGGGGGCTAAGGTCTAGCGGGGGACAGGGACAGACAACTGGGGGCTAAGGTCTAGCGGGGGACAGGGACAGACAACTGGGGGCTAAGGTCTAGCGGGGGGAAAGGGACAGACAACTGGGGGCTAAGGTCTAGCGGGGGACAGGGACAGACAACTGCTCTTTTAGAGTAAACAGCAACATTCCTTCCAAACTGGCCCCCCCTCTGTCCGCCTGGTCCCTTTTCTCTCCCCACTGGGCAGAAACCCAGTCCAACCCCATGCACCAAACCAGCTCCAATTTAGTTTTTTTTTCCCCTCTCAGAAGCTTTTGTTTACCTCACTGTGTGTGTGTGTGTGTGTGTGTGTGTGTGTGTGTGTGTGTGTGTGTGTGTGTGTGTGTGTGTGTGTGTGTGTGTGTGTGTGTGTGTGTGTGTGTGTGTGTGTGTGTGTGTGTGTGTGTGTGTGTGTGTGTGTGTGTGTGTGTGTGTGTGTGTGTGTGTGTGTGTGTGTGTGTGTGTGTGTGTGTGTGTGTGTGTGGCTGTGGCTGTGGCTGTGTGTAGTGTATTGGGGATTTGTTTTCAGAAAGTTCCACTTTCTGGGATTATTTTACCCCTGAGCGGCTCAGGGGTAGAGTGGCTGGTATAGAGCGGCCGGATGCGGAACTTTGAGGAAGGTTTTTTGGGGGGGATTCATCAGACTTATAAATCCTAATGCGGTGTCTTTACAGAACTAGCCAACCGGGGCTGGGGGGTTTGGAGGGAAACCACTCACAACACACACACATACATACACATGCACATATATACACACACACACACACGCACGCACGCACGTGCGCATGTGCGTGCGCGCGCAGAGGTTGTTGTTGAGACTGTTGTAAGCCGTCACCTTTGAAGAGAGGAAGTTTAAAAAGAAGGGGGGGTACGAAAATAAAGACGGAAATCCAGAGATGAGTCAAATATAAAGGATGAAATCACAAGAGAAATATTTTTTCAGGGAAGGAGAGAGAGAAGGAGAGAGAGAAGGAGAGAGTGTAGGAGAGAGTGTAGGAGAGAGTGTAGGAGAGGAGAAAGAGAGAGAGAGGGAGAGAGAGGAGATGAGAGAGAGAAGGAGAGAGAGAAGGAGAGAGAGGAGATGAGAGAGAGAAGGAGAGAGAGGAGATGAGAGAGAGAAGGAGAGAGAGGAGATGAGAGAGAGAGAGAAGGAGAGAGAGGAGATGAGAGAGAGAGAAGGAGAGAGAGGAGATGAGAGAGAGAAGGAGGAGAGAGAGAAGGAGAGAGAGGAGATGAGAGAGAGAAGGAGAGAGAGGAGATGAGAGAGAGAAGGAGGAGAGAGAGAAGGAGAGAGAGGAGATGAGAGAGAGAAGGAGAGAGAGGAGATGAGTGAGAGAAGGAGGAGAGAGAAGGAGAGAGAGGAGAGAGAGGAGATGAGAGAGAGAAGGAGGAGAGAGAGAAGGAGAGAGAGGAGAGAGGAAGAAGGAGAGAGAAGGAGAGAGAGGAGATGAGAGAGAGAAGGAGGAGAGAGAGAAGGAGAGAGAGGAGAGAGAGGAGAGAGAGGAGAGAGAGGAGATGAGAGAGAGAAGGAGGAGAGAGAGAGAAGGAGAGAGAGGAGAGAGAGAAGGAGAGAGAGAAGGAAAGAGAGAAGGAGAGAGAGGAGAGGAGAAGAGGAAAAGGAGCTGAATGTGCGCGCGCGGCCCTCGTCTTGGAGGCGCCCGTCTTGTAGTCGGCCCTGACTTGGTGTGTGTGTGGTTGGGGGGGGGGGGGGGGGGGGGGACGAGGGGGACGGGGGGGGGGGGTGTAGAAAACAATGGGCACACTCATCCTTCCCTCCCTCCGTCTCCCTCTCCACTCCCCTTCTGAAGCTCCGAGAGTGTGTGTGTCAGTGTGTGTGTGTCAGTGTGTGTGCGTGTGTGTGTTTTGCGCGCGCAAGAGGGCACCGCCCACCCCACCAATGGCCCGGGCTCTTTCCATTCTCTCTGTGGGGTTGAGGAGGATGAGGGTAGGACGACTGGGTATTGGAGGGGAGAGGAGGAGGAGGAGGAGGTGGAGGGGTGGGGGGGGGTGTGAGGCAGCAGCTGCCGTCCCCTCATTAACATGCGCACCTGCTCCCTGCCGGCCTTTTTGCCAGTGGGCTCGTGCAGCGAGAGCCTCACGACCCCAGCACCCCCCCCTCCACCCCAGCACCCGCCATGCAGCCACCGCCACCACGGTGTGTGTCTTAACTGGACTGACCCCCCCCCCCCCCCCCCCCCCCCCACACACACACACACACACACATTCTCACACTGTCCTCCAAGGGAATGTCTGGGGATGCTCAGGAATTCCAAAAAAAGCATAGATGATAAAAAAAATTCTAAACAGATTTCTATAACACAAAAGATCAAATATGATTTTTTTTTTATTATCAAATAACCTGAATGTTGTGAAGATGATATCTTTCTTTTTTCATCTTCAAATAAGTTTCTTCCAGAAATAGTTCAAAATAGTCGATCTACAAGCTGACAATGATGCAATGCGGTGTTGGCTTTTAGATCTTTTATTTATTTTTTATTCATGCTATTAGACTATAGACTATTGTTCTCCGTGACAATTGTCAGTCTCACTTTATTCTCTCATCTATTTCCATGACATGGAGTATAGAGAAATAATTTCTTTGTCTGGTGATAAATGAAACCAGATCATGTTTCATATGGAAGCTAAACGCTGATGTTCTAGAGTAGTGATCTTTTTTTTTTTTTTTTGCTTTCTTTCAATTTCTTTAAAAAAATTGTAAAATAAAAATAAAAAAAAGACAAAATAATTGAGAAAACACGACCCCCTCATGCATTAGAAGTCACCAATGCACTACAACCAGGAGTAGCGTGTGTTTTTAATGAATCCAACTTGGTTACAAGTTTGAGGATTCATTCAATGGGTTTAAAATATACAGTAAGTTAAAATATCTAAATATTGAATCAAGCAAACATCAACATGGTCTGGGGTGCGCACACAGAAGCCTGAGTAGACATTAACATGACCCCAGAACTAATCTTTTTTTTAATTTAAGATTTTTTAAGATTTTTCACGTACAGTTACATACTTTACAAACCTTTACAAAAAAGACATACTTTACCAAACTGACAGGCAGACAAAACAAATAAACACAAATAAACATTGGGACGGCGGACAGGGGGGGGGGGGGTCCTCCAGTTCATCTTCGCCATCATCCACACCATACCGTAAGAAGCAAAACAACAAGAAAAGCAAGCAAAAAGGAAGGCAAACCAAGACAGCCACAGTATTGCACATTCCTCGAGCCCATTCACATGTAGACATACAGTTTTTTCCCCCCAGAACTATTCTAAAGTGAAATACCTCTCAGTAGTTGTTGGGTCTTCAGGCGAGAACGTTTTGGAAAGCCCGGCTCTTGGCCTCGCAGACACAAAGCATCACAGGACACTCATTCAAGGAAAATAATGGCCACCATTCTAAACACCAGAACAGAGCCATGAGTCCAGTGTTGCCATGTCTGCTTATTACAAGTGACTTTGGGCTTGTGTAAAGTCACTCTATTGGTTGGTTAGTTAGTTTATTAGGTTTAAGGGCTTCTTAAAGTGTTTGCTTATTGGAGCTTGTTTCCTAAATTGTGTTAAAACCAGCTGGGGTTCAATTTCAAACATTTTAATGTCAAGGACCCCCAAATTAATATATGTAAATGTCCACGTATCCCTATACACTATCTGAAAGTTTCCCTTTTCCCCCCAATATATCTTTTTAAAATGGCAATGCAACGCGTAGTGAGCTAGTAGATGAACAGTTTCAGGGCTTTAAATTGATTGATCAAACGATATGCCCTGCTTATTACGCGTTTCCCGCTATTTGTTTTATGTGTCTAAATCGCCGAATTGTAATAATTAAAAAGAAAGTCAGTCGTTCCGCGGAGCAGGGGGAGAGAGCTTCATGTTATGATGACGAAACCAGAAATCGAATCTTAAGCTGGGCTGCTAGGGCTTCTGGGAAATTGAGTCCAAAAAAAAGCCCAGATACTTCAGCGTATGATCTAAAGGTAATAAAACAATCCTGGCAGCGTAGAATATTTGATTTTAATTCGGGAAACACGGATTACGCAGTAGAACTGTTAATTTACATACAAAGTGTTTAAAAAGGGCTCATGTGGCCTATTATAGTCGCTTCTTTATCGGCTTGTTTTCATAGGCCCCGGTGGCTTGTTTCTCTCTCTCGCATCTCGAAAATCTGGCAAAAAGTCTGCATGAGTCCCCCCCCCCCCCCCCCCTTAGTGTTTGTGCAGTGGGTTTAGGCGGTGTAGCATGTGATGTTTTCTTTTGGTCCTCGCCACCGACCCCAGGGCTGCCTGAATCCCCCGCGAGACTGTGAGAGAGACGCTGTCTAAACACAGGCCAGGGTTCCATGGCGGCACGCAGACACACAGTGGCCCCTTTGGGAATGTTTTGGGGACATGGTTCCTGTGAGCAGACCCCCCCCCCCCCTCGGGGGCCGATAGACTCGTTATTATACAGCTATGGTCAGGTATTCGGGCGCCTCGCGGTGGGGTTTGATGTCATGGTGGGAAGACCGCTTTCATGTTGGGGGGGGGGGGTTACGCAGATAATTGATTCCGCTGCGAGGCAGGAGGAATGGCAACTGTACCAACAACAGTGGGCGGTTGTTACAAGTTTTACGAGTCCAACAAAGAAAAAAGGATGATGGTGAATTTTCTAAATGAATAGAGCCATTCTTCGTTTTTTTTTTTCTTCGTCAGATCCACACACATTTTGTCATGTCTTAGGATGAGAGGTTGTCCGATGTGGGTTTCCAAGGCCGATGCTGATGTTTCGGAGAACAGGAAGGCCCGATAGGCACATCCGATTTTGTTGGATATCACTCATGTGGGTGGGCAGACATTTACCAGGAAGCTCTCCTTAAGTTGCTGCGGGTGCTAAGTTGTCCTTTCTTTAATGTCTGGGATCAGCCTCTAAGTTGCTGCGGGTGCTAAGTTGTCCTTTCTTTATTGTCTGGGATCAGCCTCTGTCCTGTAAGAAAGTCTGTTGGATGTTGGCAGTGGGAGACATACAGTAGAAGTGCTTTGTTGAAGTGGCCATAATGTTAGCTTGCAGCTCAAACACCATGAGGTTGGCGTAGTCACACGACTCAAGCTTTATGGTGGTTTTATATCCTTTTGACAAATATGTACAAATATATTTTCATTATACTGGATATCGTTTCTGTCTGGTGGAAACCTCATATGTCCAAAACTGTTACTTAAAATATTGAAAAAAAAGAAAAAAAAAAGAAGCAGATTGAGGTGTTTCGAGCTTGCTCTGCTACTTTTGATACTTTTGTGTGATGCTGTAGTAGGATCAAGTACACTGTTTATTTACGGGAAAAAAACCACAAAAGTTAAGATGCAATCAATCAGTCAGTCAAAGTGAACACATTTCTAATAAAGCCTAATTTATGCATTGAAAGTACCGTATATATATTGTGACGAAGGCAGGCAGGCAGGCAGGTAGGCAGGCAGGCAGGCAGGGTAGGCAGGCAGGCAGGCAGGCAGGCAGGCAGGCAGGCAGGCAGGCAGGGAGGGAGGGAGGGAGGGAGGGAGGGAGGGAGGGAGGGAGGTTAGGCAGGCAGGCAGGGTAGGCAGGCAGGCAGGCAGGCAGACAGGGAGGCAGGCAGGCAGGCAAGGCAGGCAGGTAGGCAGGCAGGCAGGCAGGGTAGGCAGGCAGGCAGGCAAGGCAGGCAGGCAGGCAGGTAGGCAGGCAGGCAGGCAGGCAGGCAGGCAGGTAGGCAGGCAGGGTAGGCAGGCAGGCAGGCAGGCAGGCAGGGAGGGAGGGAGGGAGGTTAGGCAGGCAGGCAGGCAGGCAGGCAGGCAGGCAGGCAGGCAGGCAGGCAGGCAGGCAGGCAGGCAGGCAGACAGGGAGGGAGGCAGACAGGGAGGGAGGGAGGGAGGGAGGGAGGCCGGCCAATAGTCAGACAGCCAATAGTCTGACACCCCAACAGCACCACTCCGTTCAGACGTGTCTGATTTTTCATTTCGAGGTCCAATTATAACATCAACAACAATCAGACATGGAAGGGTTCATTTGTAACCACTTTGAGAACCTGTGTGTGTGTGTGTGTGTGTGTGTGTGTGTGTGTGTGTGTGTGTGTGTGTGTGTGTGTGTGTGTGTGTGTGTGTGTGTGTGTGTGTGTGTGTGTGTGTGTGTGTGTGTGTGTGTGTGTGTGTGTGTGTGTGTGTGTGTGTGTGTGTGTGTGTGTGTGTGTGTGTGTGTGTGTGTGTGTGTGTGTGTGTGTGTGTGTGTGTGTTCTCAGGGGACATCCCTTCAACTGCTGTCATTGTAATTGTAAATGTGTGAATCCATCCCGTGACCTGCAGCAGCTCTCTCTCCCTCTCTCTCTCTCTCTCTCTCTCTCTCTCTCTCTCTCTCTCTGGGAACTTGTTCTGTGTGTGTGTGTGCACGTGCGTGCGTGCGTGCGTGTGTGTGGGGGGGGCGATCGTGAAAGCAAGCCCAAATAAGCAACTATACACTTCAGAAACAAGCCCAGTAAGGCAACACGAGACTATACTGCATGAATATTTAAGCTATTTCACAGGAAAACTAGCCCAAAGTCGCTTATAATAAGCAGAACTGGTGTTTCATCGGTCAACTGTTTTGCGCTGATTAAAAATGCTAGACTGTTGCAATCAACTAGTTTTAAATAGTCTTTGACTAGTCTGAACAAGACAGTTTGGTGTGGAAGGATCTTTAGACATTCAGAGAGGTTCTAGGGTTATGGGTTGTGGTTGGAGCTATGGATTTATACTTTGTTGCGTCAACTTGTGTGTCAGTGTGCTACTTTCGTATAGAATACAAACTTGCGTGTGTGCGTGCGTGCGTGTGTGGCGTGCGTGCGTGCGTGCGTGCGTGCGTGGCGTGCGCGCGTGCGTGCGTGCGTGCGTGCGTGCGTGCGTGCGTGCGTGCGTGCGTGTGTGTGTGTGTGTGTGCGTGTGCTTGTGCGCGTGCGGTGCATAGTTTCTCATGGCGGTGTTGCCGTAAAAACAGCAGGGAAGAGGGAAGGACACTGGCTCCTGTCCTGAGGCTGAGGACCCCTCCCCCCCCCCCCCCCCCCTCCCCCCCCCCCCCCCCCACCCCCCCTCCCCCCAATGCAATAGATCAGTGGTTCTCAAAGTGGGCCCTCAAGGTTCTGTCGTTTGGTTCCATTTGTACTCTCTCAGTTATGGGGTCCTTGATATTAGACGGAGGCATGGCTGGTTACAAGGGTCCATTTGGTTCCATTCGTAAGTGTTAAATGAACACTAAGGATTTGCTGGGTACAACACAATGGTGGTTTTTGGGGGGGATTGCCTTCTCCAGTAACTTTAGTTATTGTTACTGTAAATGAGTACTAAAGAATGGAAATCCAGCGTTGAGAGAAAAGGAAATGTCAACATGGTCAATGATCGCAGGGTGAATATCGCGCGACTATATGTCCTTGCTGTTGCTTTTCTGTGTTTTAGCTAGTGTATATAGTTGTATCTTTCTGTACAGCACTTTGTTGAAGGGACACTTCACCCTTTTTGCAAAAAAATATATGTTAATGACGTTTAGAAGATTTAGAACACTTTCCTGGGGGTCTTTATGTGTAATATGGGGTTTTAGATCATTTAGATTTTAGCAGTGAGCCCAGTGTCTCTGATCACTCTGTCATGGACACTGGACTCACTTACTTCCTGGACTACATGTTGTCTCAGTAAAACAGCCCTCCCCCTATCCACAAGGAGGAGCAGTGCACCAAAGCATTATGGGAATTGTAGTCCAGGAAGTAAGTGAGCCCAGTGTCCATGACATCAGAGACACTGGGCTCACTGCTAAAATCTAAAATATCTAAAACCACATATTACACACATAAAGCCCTCCCAGAAAAGTGTTCTAAATCTTCTAAACGTCATTAACATATTTTGTTTTTGCAAAAAGGGTGAAGTGTCCCTTTAACCCTGCGTTGTAAAATGTGCTATATAAATAAATGGGATTGGACTCACGTTCTTCCGTTTGTCCTCCCCCTCCCCCAGGTGCCAAGACGGATACGTGGGCAGCAGGTGCCAGTTCCTCGACCCGTGCACGGCCTCGCCATGCCTGAACGGCGGCACGTGTCGCGCCGTGTCGCGCGGCAGCACGGTGGACTTCAGCTGCAGCTGCAGGCCGGGCTACAGCGACCGCCGCTGCCTCACGCGCCTCGTCGACGCGCCGTGCTCCAGCTCGCCCTGTCGCAACGGCGGCACCTGCGAAGCGGACAGCTTCCGGGGGGGGTACAGGTGCCGCTGCCCCCCCGGGTGGTCGGGTAAGAATGACATGCCACCGCTAGTAGGACATAGGATAGGAGCCAGGCAAGGGGTTAGTAGGACATAGGATAGGAGCCAGGCAAGGGGACATGCCGCCGCTAGTAGGACATAGGATAGGAGCCAGGCAAGGGGACATGCCGCCGCTAGTAGGACATAGGATAGGAGCCAGGCAAGGGGTGCAACTAGTAGGACATAGGATAGGAGCCACTAGTAGGACATAGGATAGGAGCCAGGCAAGACTAGTAGGACATAGGATAGGAGCCAGGCAAGGGGTGCAACTTTTCCGATTAACTTATTTTGGACTGAGGCCGATTCTACAAATGTCTTTTAAATCCTTTCTTGAAAACCCTATGTTTCTATGTCAGTTGTTCTCAAACATTTTCATGTCAAGGACCCCCAAAAATGTATGGCCGCCGACCCTCATCTGAAAACATGTAGTTCCAGGGACCCCCCCAGAAGCAAAGATTTGAGTTAACAACGTTCGCTCTGAAAGAATATAAGAATATAATTTTTCAACAGCTAAATTATAACATAATGCTTAAAACACGAAAGGGGGTTCCCGTCCAGAATGGGTTAAATGGGGGTCCGTACCATAGACTAATGCATATCAAACTGGGGGGTCCTTGAAATTAAACGGCTTGAGAATCACTGCTAGAGCCGTAAAAGTCTTCTCTCATGGGGGTCCCTGGCATACAGTATCATTTCAAATGGGTGTCCGCGGGATAATTAGTGTCAATTTTGGGGGTCCTTGACATGAACTACTGTCCTAAAACGTTCCGTTTTGGTTCTTCCAGGTAAACTGTGCCACCAGGCGGACCCGTGCGCCTCCAACCCCTGCGCCAACGGCGGCCAGTGCTCCGCCTTCGACTCCCAGTACATCTGCACGTGCACGCCGTTCTTCTACGGGCAGACGTGCAAGCAGGACGTCAACGAGTGCTCCCTGGTGCCCTCGCCCTGCCGGAACGGCGGCGCCTGCATCAACGAGGTGGGCACCTACCGCTGCCAGTGCACGCCGGAGTACGCGGGCAAGCACTGCGAGAGCCGCTACGTGCCCTGCAGTCCCTCTCCGTGCCACAACGGAGGCACCTGCATCCAGAAGGGAGAGACCAGCTACGAGTGCACCTGTGTGCCAGGTACGAGTCCCCGCCAGTGGTGGGGGGGGGGAAAGTACTCGATTGTTTTACTTAACCCATTCAGGCCTGACGTCGAAATAAAAAAAACGTTTGCTCTGAAAGAATATATATTCAAAGATTTGTGCCGCATTTTTACGATTTTTCAAAAATAGCAGACCTACAAGTTCATAGCGCGCCACTCGGTGGCGCGCTATGAGCTTGTAGATCTGCTATTTTTCAATAGCTAAAGTATAACATAATGCTTAGTTAAAACACCAAAAGGGGTTCCCGCCCCAAAATAGGTTAAAAGCTATAATATGACACACATGCGTCCTCAGGTCTAAATGGGTTAACCCATTTTGACCTGAGGACGATTCTACAAATACCTTCTAAATCCTGACAGTTTTCTGAAAAACCTACTTTTGCTATGTCAGTTGTTCTCAAACTTTTTCATGTCAAGGAGCCCCAGAATTATATGAATTTGGCCGCCGACCCCCATCTGAAAATATGTTGTTCCAGGGACCCCCCCGCAGAAGCAAAGATTTGAGTTAAAAACGTTCGCTCTGAAAGAAAATATATTCAAAGATTTGCACTATATTTTCACAATTATTCAAAAATAGCAGACCTACAAGCTCATAGCGTGGCAGTGCTATGAGCTTGTAGATCTGCTATTTTTCAATAGCTAAAGTATAACATAATGCTTAAAAGGTAAAAAAGTTAAAGTATCAATGCTGCAATGTAGAACTATACTCCGTTACAAGTAAAAGTTCACAATTCAAAAAGTATTGGCATTAAAATTGATTTAAAGTTACCAAACGTAAAAAGTACTCAGTCACAATGCAGAACGTCCCATTTCAAGTTTTCTAATGTATATAAAAATCTTTAGAAAATGCAACGCATTGTGAGCTTGTAGATCGGCTATTTTCAAATGGCTGAAACATGTATAGGGCTGAAGTGGTTACTGTATGTTTTGTAATTACTACGATTTACTATGAAAACGTGCATTTCCCGTCATCACGTGACATCATCAGGGAAGGAGATCCCTGATGTCATCAATATTAAGCCCATATATGGAAATTACCCATATGGAGACCCCTGATGTCATCAATATTAAGCCCATATATGGAAATTACCCATATGGAGACCCCTGATGTCATCAATATTAAGCCCATATATGGAAATTACCCATATGGAGACCCCTGATGTCATCAATATTAAGCCCATATATGGAAATTACCCATATGGAGACCCCTGATGTCATCAATATTAAGCCCATATATGGAAATTACCCATATGGAGACCCCTGATGTCATCAATATTAAGCCCATATATGGAAATTACCCATATGGAGACCCCTGATGTCATCAATATTAAGCCCATATATGGAAATTACCCATATGGAGACCCCTGATGTCATCAATATTGGCCAGCAACTCTACATCTGACCTCAAACCCTTAGATCTCCATATATGGAGCTGACCTGTTCTGAACTGTACTGCACGTAAATGCACTTAGTTACTTTACAGCACTGGGTCCGAGATGAGTGGTGTAGCGCTGTGACTATCAAACCGTTTCATTTCATCGTTGTACAGTGGTGGTGGCGTACAAAAAATAGGGAAAATAGCCGCTATAAAAGCTCACAATAATCAAGGCAACAGTTTGAACTAATATTGTTTCTGGAGTCACATCTCACAGCCCTACTTATTGTCATTCTGGTCCCCGGCTCAGAGATGATGTCATTGAAGGCCTTGTGCGTGCATGCGTGCATGTGAACGTGTGTGTGCTCGTGCGTGTGTGCGTGTGAACGCGCGTGTGTGTGTGTGCGTGCGCACTGTGTGAACAGGTTAAAGGAGGAAAGCATCAAGCCTTATCGTGAGGAAATGGCCAAAGCACAACATCCTTTTCACAGTGCAGCGCAAAGCATGCTGGGACTTTGGTACCGCCCATCACGTCATCACTTCCACACACGGCCTATCAGAAACCCAGGAAGTCAATCTGTGTGTTTTTCCATCGAAGGGGGCGGGGCTAGAGTCAGAATAAAGCAGTGTTGTTTTCGTCGACTAAAACTATGACAACAAATGTTCGTCGACTACCTTTTTTCACTGACGAAAACTAAATGGTAACTAAATTAAAACTAAGCTACAATGACTAAAACTAAGACTAAATATAGTGACAATTTTGTCAACAAATAAAAACTAGACTAAAATGTTAGGAAGGGACTAGTGGACAAGAGATCCAGTATTAGTCGTTTTACACTTTGTTGCATGCTGAACATAGCAGATCTACAAGCTCACAACGCGCCACGCTGCCACGCGTTGTGAGCTTGTACTATTATCAGCAAGTGTAAAATCAGTCATTACGACGGCATCAAGGCCCGCCAAAACACATTTTAGTCGACTAAATCAACTGTAGATTTAGTCAACTAAAATCTTATGGTATTTAGTCGACTAAAACTAGACTAAACACTAAAACATTCCAGGTGACTAAAATGTGACTAAAACTAAATGAAAGCTATTCAAGATACTAATACTATGACTTAAAGTAAAATCAAAATGTGCCTCCAAAAACAACACTGGAATAAAGTTATGTCTGTTTCAATGCAAACCTTTAGCTCAGTGGTTGTCAACCCTTTTCATATCAAGGCTCATTATTTATTCTGCGTTTGAGCCACGGAACCACCGTTTGATGACATTTAGCCTCTCAGACCCATCTGAGCCACGGAACCACCGTTTGATGACATTTAGCCTCTCAGACCCATCTGAGCCACGGAACCACCGTTTGATGACATTTAGCCTCTCAGACCCATCTGAGCCACGGAACCACCGTTTGATGACATTTAGCCTCTCAGACCCATCTGAGCCACGGAACCACCGTTTGATGACATTTAGCCTCTCAGACCCATCTGAGCCACGGAACCACCGTTTGATGACATTTAGCCTCTCAGACCCATCTGAGCCACGGAACCACCGTTTGATGACATTTAGCCTCTCAGACCCATCTGAGCCACGGAACCACCGTTTGATGACATTTAGCCTCTCAGACCCATCTGAGCCACGGAACCACCGTTTGATGACATTTAGCCTCTCAGACCCCAAAACCAAAGAATATGTGACCAGATTTGACTGAGAGACTGCCATCGCGCAAATTCCAGCTTTTCACCAGAGGAGAAAAACTTTTTTCTTTTTTCAAAATGAGTTTATAGCACAGGCAGAATCTTAACATACTAGAGCATGTCTGAAATAAGTGTCAGAGCTGAAATCGACATGTAAATATGAAATAAATGCTTAAACATGTAGCTAGGTGTAATGTTAGAGACCACAGAAGTGAACCTTTCAAGCCTGTTTTCTCAACTCGCTGTTTTCTGCAAGACATTACTCTATAAGCCATATCTCCAAAACCGGTGGGTCAAACTGAACAACCAATATGTCAATTTGAAGCTATAATCCCCTGCTTTCATATGACATGAAAAAACGAAAATTCAAAAAAATCCAATGGCAGTCCCTCAGTCAAATGTAGTCACATATTTTATCGATGGTTAAAGATTTTGTTCACAATTCCATGCTGTATTGATGTTGGTACCATTCGGAGAGATAACAGGCAAACGTTGATCAAAATAACAATTCTTCCACATTCTCTAATTGTGTAGACTTATTGTAAATCTGATGCAGATGTTTAACAATAATTGAACACTTGAGAGCATGAAATGAAACTACATGGTTCCTACATGGTTTCATTTTACGCTCTCAAGAGTTAACCCATTCTGGGCGGGAACCCCTTTTGTTGTTTTAAGCATTACGTTATGCTTTAGCTGTTGAAAAATAGCAGACCTACAACACTGATGCCTGCCAGTCACAATGTGGGACAGGGTCTCAATTTGAACACTGATGCCTGCCAGTCACAATGTGGGACATGGTCTCAATTTGAACACTGATACCTGCCAGTCACAATGTGGGGCAGGGTCTCAGTTTGAACACTGATGCCTGCCAGTCACAATGTGGGGCAGGGTCTCAATTTGAACACTGATGCCTGCCCGTCACAATGTGGGACAGGGTCTCAATTTGAACACTGATGGCTGCCAGTCACAATGTGGGACAGGGTCTCAATTTGAACACTGATGCCTGCCAGTCACAATGTGGGACAGGGTCTCAATTTGAAGGGGCGACGGTGGCTCAAGAGGTAGAGCAGGTCGTCCAATGATCCATGGGTCGGCGGTTCGAATCCCGGCTCCTCCTGGCTACATGTCGAAGTGTCCTTGGGCAAGACACTGAACCCCAAATTGCTCCCGATGTGCTGGTTGGTCCTTGCATGGCTTCCGCCGCAATCGGTGTATGAATGTGTGTGAATGGGTGAATGTAATGCACAATCTATGTAAAGCGCCTTGGATAAAGGCGCTATATAAATGCACCATTTACCATTTACCATTTTGAACACTGATGCCTGCCAGTCACAATGTGGGACAGGGTCTCAGGGTCTTGGAAATGAGGGACTGTCCCACCCAAGGGGGTAAATCTGGTCACCTTAGTATCCCTACATAACCCTGGGTGGCACTTGTTGCAATAGAACAGTAGCCTGTTGTGTAATTCTGTCGCAGGAATCAGGATGTGTGCGTGTGTGCGTGTGTGTTGCGTGTGTGTGTGTGCGTGTGTGTGTGCGCGTGTGTGTGTGTGCCCATGTCTGTCTGTCTGTTTATGAACCGCAGACCTCAGGAAGGTGCAGCCACCTTTTCCCACACAGACAAACACAAGAACACGTCAACCACTTTAACTGTTGCACAGTTTCACTATTTGTTGTGAGGGAGAGAATGTTGTTTTTGACAAGGAGGTTAAATAAAAGTTCTGTTTACGTGGGTCTTTTATAACATGTTCTTTTCATACTGAAAGTTGTAAAAAATGTGTGCAATTCTTTGAATATATATTCTTTCACAGCAAACATTTTTAACTCATATTTTCTTCTGCGGTCCCTGGAACAACATATTTTCAGATGGCCGACAATCTTTTGATTGTGAAATGCAGACGTGGTAGATGTTGTTTTAACATGCTCTACCATAGATCCATGTTGTTTTAACATGCTCTACCATAGATCGGTGTTGTTTTAACATGCTCTACCATAGATCGATGTTGTTTTAACATGCTCTACCATAGATCGATGTTGTTTTAACATGCTCTACCACAGATCGATGTTGTTTTAACATGCTCTACCATAGATCGATGTTGTTTTAACATGCTCTACCATAGATCGATGTTGTTTTAACATGCTCTACCATAGATCGATGTTGTTTTAACATGCTCTACCATAGATCGATGTTGTTTTAACATGCTCTACCATAGATCGATGTTGTTTTAACATGCTCTACCATAGATCGATGTTGTTTTAACATGCTCTACCATAGATCGATGTTGTTTTAACATGCTCTACCATAGATCGGTTCAAATAACCTTTTGACTCTTTTTACTCTACCGTGTTTCATTTACCGTTGTTGTTGTTGTTGTCTTTTAAAACCAGGTTTTTCAGGAAAGAACTGTGACCAGAACATAGACGACTGCCCGGACCACGAGTGTGGGAACGGAGGGACCTGCGTCGACGGCGTGAACACCTATAACTGCCAATGTAAACCAGAATTCACAGGTATGTGCCGTTTCTTTATCCTCTCCTGTCAACTCAAACCTTAACCTCATAGTTGTATACATGTCATTTATGCTACACATTTATTCGTCACACATTAGACTACTAGAGCAGGGGTTCTCAACCCGTGGGTCGCGACCCCTCGGGGGGTCGCCAAATTATTTTAGGGGGTCCCCAAATTATTGTCAAAAAAAAAAGAAAAAAAAGATTTTTTTTTATTTTTTTTTCACGGTTTTTCAAAAATAGCAGACCTACAAGCTCATAGCGCGCCACTCGGTGGCGCGCTATGAGCTTGTAGATCTGCTATTTTTAAATAGCTAAATTATAACAATGCTTAAAACACCAAAAGGGGTTCCCGCCCAAAATGGTTTAAGGTTATTGTAGCAGTCAATTTATATTGGGGGTCGGGAGGGGGCGGGGCAGGGGTCCCGAGACGTTGCCAAAGCATTTTCGGGGGTCCCCGGCCAAAAACGCTGAGAACCCCTGTACTAGAGCATGAGCGAGACCACCAATTTATCTATGTTTTACTGACAAAATAGGTTTTCTGAAAGCCTTCCAATTCTTATTAAAAAACAAAACAAAACACAATCTTATGTTCCTACATAGATGGAAACAACGAATGAGATACAGAGGTAGGTTGAAAGGCATGACAACGTATAGTATAGGTTACAACAGGTCTAAATGGGTTTTTTTTTTAAAAAACTCATAAGAAAACAAACAAATAAAAACACGTTTTATTAAGTATATTAAACGTCATATCACACACACATAAACTGAACTTTTATTTGACATTATAATTTGACATTTATTTTATTTATTTGACAAAAATGCTAAAAGTGGTTCAAATCGGGACACATCGGCTGCATAATGGCCGATAACCAACATAGTACTGACATGATATATGGACTAGTATAGTGACTAAACGGACGTATGACAGCTTGACATGTTTCCCAACGCTTCCAGGCCAGCTCTGTGCAGACGACGTGGACGAGTGCCAGCTGATGCCCAACGCCTGCCAGAACGGCGGCACGTGCCACAACACCTACGGCAGCTACCAGTGCGTGTGCGTAAACGGCTGGACCGGCGACGACTGCAGCGTGAACATCGACGACTGTGCCAACGCCGCGTGCCACCCGGGCTCCATCTGCCACGACCGCGTGGCGTCCTTCTACTGCGAATGTCCCCACGGGCGCACAGGTCAGCACAGACACCGCACAGGTCACAGGTCAGGCCGCACAGGTCAGCACAGACCGCACAGGCCACAGGTCACAGGTCAGGCCGCACAGACCGCACAGGTCACAGGTCAAAGGTCAGGCCGCACAGGTCAGCACAGACACCACACAGGTCACAGGTCAGGCCGCACAGGTCAGCACAGACACTGCACAGGTCAGCACAGACACTGCACAGGTCAGCACAGACACTGCACAGGTCAGCACAGACACTGCACAGGTCAGCACAGACACTGCACAGGTCAGCACAGACACTGCACAGGTCAGCACAGACCGCACAGGTCAGGCCGCACAGGTCAGCACTGTCTCGCAAAAAGCTTCCGCTCGAGACCCAACAAGAAAACCTCTTTGGTTTCTCCCACAATGTCTGCGATTACTCACTCTTGTCTCATTGGTGGGCGATGGACAGTTAGCATGCAGATAGATAGATAGATAGATAGATAGATAGATAGATTTTATTTCGGTCCATAAAAGGAAAAAGGAGTACATACAAACGTACATACATATTAAAATCCACTAATAACTAGTGGTACCGAAAAGGTGAAGGCAGAAGCCGAGGTTTATACGGACATTGCTGTTCCTTGGAGTGGTTGCACCACTCAAAAGAAAAGAAAACCAGGATGGTCACAACCCATAATTATGAGCAGGTCTAGGAGCCAGATGGGGGGGCGACCCCTGATATTCGACTGGAACGATTGCTTGATAGTTGTGGTCTGATGCCATCAAGTGACAAAGGCATACAATCCAAAACGTTACCTTTTCTTTTTTTTCCTTTTAAATTTAACCCATTCAGCGCGGGAACCCCTTTTGGTGTTTTAAACATTATGTTATAATTTAGCTATTGAAAAATAGCAGATCTACAAGCTCATAGCGCGCCACCGAGTGGCGCGCTATGAACTTGTAGGTCTGCTATTTTTTAAAAATCGTTAAAATGTGCCTCAAATCTTTCAGAAAATTAAATTTCGACGTCAGGCCTGAATGGGTTAAACTTAAAATCCAAATGTTCCGTCCAAATCACCGCTGCCTCTGTGTGTGCACCACCAGGGCTCCTGTGCCAGCTGGACGACGCCTGCATCAGCAACCCGTGTCAGAAGGGTTCCAACTGTGACACCAACCCCGTCAGCGGGAACCACTACTGCACCTGTCCTACGGGCTACTACGGGGCCTCCTGCGACCAGGACGTGGACGAGTGCTCGCTGGGCAAGTAAAACAAACAACAACAAAAAACACACCGTTTTTCTCCTGCTAAACCACGCGGCCATAATTATTTACAATATGAAAACCATGCATCTTGAACAACACTGGGATTACTTAAACTTGGAACCTGCACCAGTAGGTGAGTGATTGCGAACGCAGTGAGCATTTACTATGAGACCCAGCAGATCACGTCTGTGTGTGTGTCTGTGTGTGTGTCTGTCTGTGTGTCACGCTGTAACACCACCCACCCGCCCACCACCAGAGGGCGCAGCTGTATCACACACAAAAACACACACACACACATGCACGCACGCACACACACGCACGCACGCACGCACACACACACACACACACACACACACACACACACACACACACAAAACTTAACTTAAAAAAAACTTAACTTAAAAAAAAACTTAACTTAAAAAAAAAACTTAAAAAGGAAAACGCACACACACACAAAACTTAACTTAAAAAAAACTTAACTTAAAAAAAAACTTAACTTAAAAAAAAACTTAAAAAGGAAAACGCACACACACACAAAACTTAACTTAAAAAAAACTTAACTTAAAAAAAAACGTAAAGGAAAACGCACACACACACACAAAACGTAACTTAAAAAAAACTTAACTTAAAAAAAGAATTAACTTAAAAAAAAAACTTAAAAAGGAAAAACTTAAAAAGGAAAAACTTTAAAAGGAAAAACTTAACTTAAAAAAAAATCTTAAACACAAAAAAAAGAACTTAAAAAAAACCTTAAAAAAAATCGTAATTTATTCTAATTGTTGTTTTTGCAATTTACGAGCTGCGTTCGCTTCCCGCGTTCGCGCGTCTTACTTGTTACTATTATCTGTGTTGGACGTTTGTTTTGGTTTCAGTGGTTGAGCCGCTAAACAAACGTCCTCCTGCTGATTAACGACTAGCCTACAAATACACTGTCTGTGAGCATCTTTATCTTTAGCATCTGCCCGTGTGGGCAGCATCACATTGTGGCAGAGTAGAAACGTCCCTTGATTTTCATTCGAATCCGCTGTGGAAAACCACCTTTACGTCCTATTATAGGCGGCTAATAGAATAATACGAGATATAGAAGAAGATTATAAAACATACAACCTACAATTACATCTTGTAATTCATGCCACTGCATTTTCGCTAATCAAAGTATTGGTTGCTCTCTCTGTGCCGGAATTGAGGCTCCCTTCCGGGTTCTCGTTCAGCCTGCTGTTCCTAATTAATGGCCCAGTAGATGTCGCTATTTCACCTTTCTACCGGTCGCAAGACATTATAATCGCAATACAAGTCGATGAGGTTTATACTTGATTGTATTACCTTAGTAAACGTTTTCATAAACGCTTTCTGTTTTCAATCGCCATAGTTTTAAGTCTTTTTTTAAATCATTTTTAAATGTTGGTCCCATTAATTCTAAAAGTAATGATACTGGTTGCAGCCAATAGCATGAATTTTCGGTCGCATATCTCGAACCGGATATAGAAAGATGGCGGATTTGAAGTCGCTGAAAAATGGGCTTCATTTGCGGTCTGTACAAGGTTCAAGGTTCAAGGTTTCTTTATTTTGTCTCCCGAGGGAGAAATTTGTCTTGGACCCCAAGGACCCGCCCTGCAGCATACAATACAATACAATACAATACAATACAATACAATACAATACAATACAATACAATACAATACAATACAATACAAGACAACAAAGGCACACACACAGTGACCCGTACAACATTTAAATACCACACACCAACATACCTAGTGCAAAGGAGGGGAAGAACATCACCTCAAAACCTTCGACCCCTACCCTGTCTGTACAAAACCAATGGCGTCACTCATGGTTGCTCTTATGTCCCGAGCAGGCTCCAACCCGTGTGAGTCATGGTTTCTCTTATGTCCCGAGCAGGCTCCAACCCGTGTGAGTCATGGTTTCTCTTATGTCCTGAACAGGCTCCAACTCATGGTTTCTCTTATGTCCCAAACAGGCTCCAACCCGTGTGAGTCACTCATGGTTTCTCTTATGTCCCAAACAGGCTCCAACCCGTGTGAGTCACTCATGGTTTCTCTTATGTCCCAAACAGGCTCCAACCCGTGTGAGTCACTCATGGTTTCTCTTATGTCCCGAGCAGGCTCCAACCCGTGTGAGTCACTCATGGTTTCTCTTATGTCCCAAACAGGCTCCAACCCGTGTGAGCACGGGCGTAACTCATGGTTTCTCTTATGTCCCAAACAGGCTCCAACCCGTGTGAGTCACTCATGGTTTCTCTTATGTCCCAAACAGGCTCCAACCCGTGTGAGTCACTCATGGTTTCTCTTATGTCCCAAACAGGCTCCAACCCGTGTGAGTCACTCATGGTTTCTCTTATGTCCCAAACAGGCTCCAACCCGTGTGAGTCACTCATGGTTTCTCTTATGTCCCAAACAGGCTCCAACCCGTGTGAGTCACTCATGGTTTCTCTTATGTCCTGAACAGGCTCCAACCCGTGTGAGCCACTCATGGTTTCTCTTATGTCCTGAACAGGCTCCAACCCGTGTGAGCCACTCATGGTTTCTCTTATGTCCCGAACAGGCTCCAACCCGTGTGAGTCACTCATGGTTTCTCTTATGTCCCAAACAGGCTCCAACCCGTGTGAGCCACTCATGGTTTCTCTTATGTCCTGAACAGGCTCCAACCCGTGTGAGCCACTCATGGTTTCTCTTATGTCCCGAGCAGGCTCCAACCCGTGTGAGTCACTCATGGTTTCTCTTATGTCCCAAACAGGCTCCAACCCGTGTGAGCACGCGGGGAAGTGCCTCAACACTCATGGTTGCTCTTATGTCCCAAACAGGCTCCAACCCGTGTGAGCACGCGGGGAAGTGCCTCAACACTCATGGTTTCTCTTATGTCCCGAACAGGCTCCAACCCGTGCTCATGGTTTCTCTTATGTCCCAAACAGGCTCCAACCCGTGCTCATGGTTTCTCTTATGTCCCGAACAGGCTCCAACCCGTGCTCATGGTTTCTCTTATGTCCCAAACAGGCTCCAACCCGTGCTCATGGTTTCTCTTATGTCCCGAACAGGCTCCAACCCGTGTGAGTCACTCATGGTTTCTCTTATGTCCCGAACAGGCTCCAACCCGTGTGAGTCACTCATGGTTTCTCTTATGTCCCGAGCAGGCTCCAACCCGTGTGAGTCACTCATGGTTTCTCTTATGTCCCGAGCAGGCTCCAACCCGTGCTCATGGTTTCTCTTATGTCCCGAGCAGGCTCCAACCCGTGCTCATGGTTTCTCTTATGTCCCGAACAGGCTCCAACCCGTGTGAGCACGCGGGGAAGTGCCTCAACACCAAAGGCTCGTTCGAGTGCCGGTGCCAGCGGGGGTACGTGGGGGCGCGCTGTGAGCTGGACACCAACGAGTGCATCTCCAACCCCTGCAAGAACGAGGCCACCTGCCTGGACCAGATAGGAGACTTCCACTGCATCTGCATGCCAGGTAAAATGCCCCTCTAACCCATTTTGACCTGAGATCAGATTCTAAAAATGTTTGTAAAAATGTTTCTGTGTCAGTCGTTCTTCGATTTTTCAAAAATAGCAGACCTACAAGCTCGTAGATCTGCTATTTTTCAATAGCTAAAGCATAACATAATGCTAACACCAAAAGGGGTTCCCACCCAAAATGGGCTAAAACATGATTATCAGGTACTATGATTATACTAGGAGGAATATTCTTTTCACAAAGTGTACAGAACCTGTTAAAATTAAGTTTTTATGTGGCCACAGCCGCCACACACCCACCAGTTCATTAAATACTAAGCTACGATGACTAAGACTAAATATACGGACAATTTCGTCAACAAATTAAAAATGGACTAGTAGTGGACAACAAATCCAGCATAAGTAAAAGACACAAGTGATTTTACACTTGGTTGCATGCTGAAAATAGCCGATCTACAAGCTCACAACGCGTCGCGCTTGTGAGCTTGTAGATCGGCTATTTTCAGCAAGTGTAAGCTCAGCCATTACGATCCCATCAAGGCCTGTTAAAATACATTATAGTCGACTAAATCAACTATAGATTTAGTCAACTAAAATCTTATGATATTTAGTCGACTAAAACTAGACTAACACCAAAACATTCCGGGTGACTAAAATGTGACTAAAACTAAATGAAAACTATTCAAAAAGACTAAGACTAAAACTAAAATCAAAATTTTGCTGCCAAAATCAACGCTGCCCGACGGGCACAAGGCGCCCTGCACTTTGTTTTCCTACTTCTCCCTGCAACCCGTTTTAACCCCGCCGCCGCCGCCGCGCCCTCCCTTTTTGCTAATTGGTCCAGGCTACGAGGGGGAGTTCTGCGAGATCGATACGGACGAGTGCGCCAGCAGCCCCTGCCGCAACAACGGCAAGTGTATCGACAAGACCAACGCCTTCCACTGCCAGTGCCCTACAGGTGAGACCCACCGACGCACCGCCGAGGAGGGAGGGGGGAGGGGAGGGAGGAGGGGAGGGAGGGAGGTCAGGGGGGGGCTGTGTGTATGCCGTTGCTGTCGAGGGCGGCAAAGAGCTTGTATGTGCAAAACCGTTACTTTTCAGGAAATGGAAAAGAATTAACCCGTTTAGTTTCGATTCTACGAATGCCTTCTAAATCCTGACAAGTTTTCTGAAACTTTTCTGTTTCTACTGTATGTCCGACCGTCATACAGTAGACCGTCCGACCGTTTTGGGGGTCAAGGACCCCCAAAATTATATGTAATTTGGCCACCGATCCCCATCTGAAAATATGTTGTTCCAGCCAGGGACCCCTCCCAGGGACCCCTCCCAGGGACCCCTCCCAGGGACCCCTCCCAGAAACAAAGATTTGAGTTATAAACGTTCGCTCTGAAAGAATATAATATTCAAACATTTGCGCCACATTTTCACGATGTTTCACAAATAGCAGATCTACAAGCTCGTAGCGCGGCACTCGGTGCCGCGCTACGAGCTTGTAGATCTGCTAAAGTATAACAATAATGCTTAAAACAGCACAAGGGGTTCCCGTCCTGAATGGGTTGAAGAGAACCTGAGTTCCGTCCAGTGGTCCAAGTGTCAAGTTGTTATTTAGTCTTATTAATACTTTTCATTGGTTAAGTTAATGCTGTACATACTGTATAAAAGCCACAGACTTTACCCCCTGACTTCCAAAACGCTGCAACAGTAGCGGAAATGGCATGAGATCTAACCAGCTCACCAGGCATCGCGTCACGCTTTGAGATCGTACAGTAGGTCGTTTATGGCAGCGGTGGCCGAACGGTTTGCGGAGCGGTCTTGATACCGGAAGGTCGCCAGTTCGTATCCCCGGACCGGCACGTTAGAATTACCACCGCTGAAGTGCCCTTGAGCAAGGCATTGAACCACTACCATGAAATGTTCTATGAGCAGGGCCTGGCTGTAAACAAGTATCTGATGCTTAGTCCAGTTACCCTGGGTAAATATAGTAACTTTGCTTTGCTTTTGCTTTGCATCGCGTCACGCTTTGAGATCGTACAGTAGGTCGGGCCATTTTCACTAAGCTTTTGCCACGGCATTCGTTATGAAAGATGGACATACGTGGTTTTCTAGCCCCGAAAGCGACAATTAACGTGTGTGAGGAGGACGGGGGGCGGGGGGGGGGCCCCCACAGAGGTCGATCGCGCACTCACATACTCACCGACACACATGCACAGCCCCCCTGGACAGGGGCGCTAATCCCAGCCCTCAGGCAGGCTTATACACGGGCCAGGGTGTAGCTCCAAGAACACACTGCAGCAGAGATGGTGGAGGAGAGGAAGAAGGTACAGGGAAGGAAGAGGGGGGGGGGGGGGGTGATGGGGGGGGGGGGGGGGGGGGGGGGGGGGCTCAGGAGAAGTTTTAACTTTTGAAGTTTTATTTATTTATTTATTTTTCCGTTTCTTTTATCCGTTTAGGGGAAGTTTGATGAGTGTGCAGTTCAGGCTTAGTGGAAAGAGGAACCGCAAGAATGGCGATTTGCGAGCGAGAGCAGGTGGAAGCTAATAATAATAGGCGGAGGATTACGCCTCTGTCACAGCAACTAATATCTGTTGGACTTTGTCCTTTTATTCATATTTTTTCAAAAACCCAAACCCATGACCATTAATCACTCGTAGCGCGGCACCGAGTGCCGCGCTACGAGCTTGTAGATCTTCTATTTTTGAAAAAATGTATATATATATTAATATATATTCTTTGAGAGCGAACGTTTTTAACTCAAATCTTTGCTTCTGGGGTGTCCCTGGAACAACATATTTTCAGATATTGGTCGGTGGCCAATTACATATCATTTTTGGGGTCCTTGACATGAAATATTGAGCACCACTGATATGGAAACATCAGCTATTTCAGAAAACTGTCAGGATTTAGAACACATTTAAAAAATCTTGACGTCAGGCCTAAATGGGTTTTTTAACCCATTTTAGGCGGGAACCCCTTTTGGTGTTAGCATTATGTTATGCTTTAGCTATTGAAAAATAGCAGATCTACAAGCTCATAGCGCGCCACCGAGTGGCGCGCTACGAGCTTGTAGGTCTGCTATTTTTGAAAAATCGAAGAACGACATAGAAACATAGCTTTTTCAGAAACTGTCGGATTTTTTTTTTTATCTGATCTCAGGTCAAATTGGGCACGGGACAGCCAGCCTGAACGCGGGCCAATCCCCGGGCCAAACGGGGGACGTCTGGTCACCGTGCGTGTTTCAGGACGGCGTGCACTGCCTGCCTTTCCAGTGGCGGTTGAGTTGTTCTCCGACAGTGTTTATCCCAGCTAGAGATTCCGTTGGTGTTACACTATTGGCGTGAGAGAGGCGAGGTATTGATGCTTTGTTTGGAGGCTTGGAGGAATGCAACTATTCAAGGACGGAGAGAGAGAGAGAGAGAGAGAGAGAGAGAGAGAGAGAGAGAGAGAAGGAGGGGAAGAAAGGAAAAAGAGGCTCTTCAAACACCCCAAATGTGTTTTTGTTTTTCGTTCTTTCAGCGGGATCATTGAGGTGGAAGTGATTTTTTTCATCCTCTTTTCTTTGGTGTGTGTGTGTGTGTGTGTGTGTGTGTGTGTGTGTGTGTGTGTGTGTGTGTGTGTGTGTGTGTGTGTGTGTGTGTGTGTGTGTGTGTGTGTGTGTGTGTGTGTGTGTGTGTGTGTGTGTGTGTGTGTGTGTGTGTGTGTGTGTGTGTGTGTGTGTGTGTGTGTGTGTGTGTGTGTGTCGGGGTGGATCAAAAGCAGCCTGGGTGGAGAGGCGTGGGTCTCTGTGTTGAGCGAGGAAGAGAAAGAGAGACCCTAGTTATAGGAAGCTGAAGAATGAATGTTGTTGGGGGGTACAGGACGGAACGGAACACAAGAGCTTAGCGCTTGAAAAGACCCCCCCCTCCTCACTGTGTGCGTGCGTGCGTGCGCGCGCGCCGCGCATGCGTGCGTGCGTGTGCATACAGTCGTACACCAGTATTACTATACTTGTGAGTGCCAAATCTCCCAGTGTAGTAGAATTTGAGAGAAGACATTATTTGCGAGGCCAAAGTTCCTGGTCCTTATAATTTCATGGCTTAAAGTTCTCAGTCCTGGGGACGGATTTCAGTCCTGAGGATTTCATAGGGTCATTTATGAGATCAGTGCAGATTTGCAAAAAAAAATCATTTCAGTCTTGGTTTTTTTTTTTGCTATAAGCCCTGCTATAATTTACAATGTAGGCATTTATCAGACTTCTAGAAAATGTCTTCTAAATCATGACAGTTTTTCAGAAAAAACAATGTTTCTGTATCGGTGCTTTGAGTGTTCTCAAACTATTTCATGTGAAGAACCCCAGAATTATGTGGCCGTGGACCCCTATCTCAAAATATGTTGTTCCAGGGAACCCCCCAGAAGCAAATATTTGTGTTAAAAATGTTTGCTGTGAAAGAATATATGTTAAAAAATGTGCACGTTTTCACAGTTCAAAAATAGCAGATCTACAAGCTCGTAGCGCGGCACTCGCTGCCGCACTACGAGCTTGTAGATTGTAGAAGTATAATATAACGCTTAAAACAGCAAAAGATTCAGGTTGGCGTTAGGATTAAATTCATAGTTGTGAGCCAGTGTCACGCACCCACAAATAGCAGCTCTGCAAGCTCACAACGCGGCGCACAGTGCGACACGTCGTGAACTTTTAGATCGGTTATTTTCAGCGTAAGCACTTGAACCGATCATGCCTAATCTGGGTGAAGATTACAAGTCCAAGCTGTTGTAACTCAGGTGTGTTTAACTAAGAATACAGGGTTTAAGTGCTTAAGGGTTATAGGGTTGAAAATGGCATGTCTAGTATACACGTGCATACGTGTGTGTGTGTGTGTGTGTGTGCGTGTGTGTGTGTGTGTGTGTGTGTGTGTGTGTGTGTGTGTGGTGTGTGTGTGTGTGTGTGTGTGTGTGTGTGTGTGTGTGTGTGTGTGGTGTGTGTGTGTGTGTGTGTGTGTGTGTGTGTGTGTGTGTGTGTGTGTGTGTGTGTGTGTGTGCGTGCGTGCGTGCGTGCGTGCGTGCGTGCGTGCGTGGCGTGCGTGCGTGCGTGCGTGCGTGCGTGCGTGCGTGCGTGGCGTGTGTTATGTGTGTGTGTGTGTGTGTGTGACAGGGAGGTACCAGGAGGAAGGGGAGCAGAAGGAGACAGTGGTGGGGTGGGGGGGCAGGGGGTGTGCAAGGGTAGACGGTTAATGCGGTTATACTGATGGAACTCTGGAGGGAGAGGGGGGGGGGGGGCAGAGGGGGGGCAGAGGGGTCCTCATTGCTCTGCTTGAGATGTAAATTTGTGGCTTTTTTTGTGAGGCCCCAGGCCCAGGTTAGGGCCCCTCCTTTTCTTTCTGTACACCGCATAGCCATGGAAACCCCGCTGAGGGGGCCGTTGAAATGTCTGATTCCAGGGGACCTGCAGGGCTAAATCCCCAACTGGTGCGTGCGTGCGTGCGTGCGTGCGTGCGTGCGTGCGTGCGTGCGTGCGTGCGTGCGTGCGTGCGTATCAAGGTTGTTAATATAGTATTGAATTTTCCATTAGTCCTTATTTTCATTTGGTTTTGACCGTTGGTTTGCTAGTTTAGTTGGGTTTTCTTTTTTTACCAGCGGGTTGTAAACCTGCTGTCTATGAAAGCCCATGAAGAGTTCACAACAGAT
>NC_136793.1:8907268-9083984 GCF_951216825.1 Electrona antarctica | reverse complement strand
ACATAAAAACAACATTTTAACAAATACTGTACACTTTTTTTAAATAAATTATACCTCCTTATATAACAATAAGACCTGATGATCATGTTTTAGGGTGGAAAAAAATATTGTACTGTCACTCCACTAAAATTATTTGACAACTGAGTTTCTTTGTATATTATTAAAAAACATACAGTCACCACTTCAAACCCTATGATACGTTTCAGCTATTTTCAAAAGATATTTGAAATTTGAATTGGGACAATTTTGCATAACTTAAAAACAATTTGTACTTTAAGTACTTTTTGTACTTTTACTCAGGTAAATGTCGAATGTCCGTCCTTTTTACTTGTAACAAAGTACTTCTACGGCACATCGCAGCATTGGTAGCATTTTGCTTATTTGACTTTTTCCATCCCAAAACAAGGCTACACCGGGAGGCACTGCGAGACGGACGTGGACGAATGCCACTCGGACCCGTGTCACTACGGCGTGTGCACGGACGGCCTGGCGTCGTTCAGCTGCCACTGCCACCCCGGGTACGCCGGGCGCCTGTGTGAGACCAACATCAATGAGTGCCTGAGCCAGCCCTGCCGCAACGGAGGCACCTGCCAGGACCGCGAGAACGCCTACGTCTGCCTCTGCCCCAAGGGCACCACAGGTAGGGAGGGGGACCGCACGCACGCACGCACGCACGCACGCACGCACGCACACACACACACACACACACACACTGTGGTACCAGATAATTCATTGCCGTTTATTGCTGTATCGATACAGCAGCCTCTCGATCGATTCACCTATCGTCCGGATTGTCGATCAATATATTGCCATATCGATTAATTGAATGCACCAGTAGTGGCTCAGGGGTGGAGTGGTTCGGTACAGCAGCTGGAAGGGAACCGTGAAGTTCCCAGTTTGGATCCCAGGCTTCCCCCCAGAGTTAGTGTCCTTGAGCAAGACACTGACAGAACCCCTAATTGCTCCTGATGTGCAGGTTGGTGCCTTGCATGGTTTCCTCCAGCATCGGCTGTGTGAATGTGTGTGTGAATGTAATGCACATGACATCTATGTAAAGCACTTTGGATAAAAGCGCTATATAAATGCACCATTTACCATTATAACGCACGCACATGTAGTTGTCCGGAATCTTTGGTTCGTTCATCCAGACCCTCATTCCCCTCCTCCTCCTCCCCAGGCGTGAACTGTGAAATCAACATCGACGACTGCAAGAGCAACCCCTGTGACTATGGGACCTGCCTTGACCGGATCAATGGCTACGAGTGTGCCTGTGAGCCAGGCTACAGTGGTAAGTACCTGAGATGACACCTTCTAGTACGGGTGTAATTAATTGTAAAGAAAGACGCGTGGGGACGTCTTGGTTCACAAAAGCTGCTAAAATCGGACCCTTCTGGGCCAACTTTTCGTGTGTTAAATGAATACAAATTCGCTGTGCAGGGCGTTTGGTTTGGCGCCCTCTTGCTTCTGCGTCGGGATCCGATGGTCATTTCCGACAGAGCATTAGTCCGACATGCGGGAACAACGAACGGTCGGACTAGCGCTCGAACATGCGCTGCTCCCGTGCTTGCGGTTATGGTTAGGTTAGGGTTTGAGAGGTAGGTTGGCGGTCTAATGACTGTCGGACCAATAATAGTGTCGGAACTAAAGCCTGTACCCTTCTGCGTCTCAAATCATGTGTACCGTGCACCGAGGCCTATGTGCCACCAGCAGAAGTGATTTAACCCATTTTGGGCGGGAACCCTTTTTGGTGTTTTAAGCATAATGTTATGCTTTAGCTATTGAAAAATAGCAGATCTACAAGCTCATAGCGCGGCACCGAGTGCCGCGCTACGAGCTTTTAGGTCTGCTATTTTTGAAAAATCGTGAAAATGCGGCGTAAACCTTTGAATATATATATCTTTCTGAGCGAACTTTTTTACCTCAAATGCTTCTGGTGAGGTCCCTGGAAGTTGGAACAACATGTTTTCAGTTGGGGGTCAGTGGCCAATTACACATAATTCTGGGGTGTCCTTGACATGAAATATTGAGCACCACTGACATAGAAACATGAGTACATTCCAGAAAACTGTCAGGATTTACAGCAGGGGTTCCCAAACTTTTTTGGACCAGGTACCCCTTTTGGGGTAGACATTTTTCCAGGTACCCCCTCATCTGAAGCGGCCGCAGAAACCTTTCAAGTGTCCTGAGTCTTTTTGTTGTTTCTGCAGCATGCGTCCTGCTGTTACTGTTTGGGGTCACGACAGGTTGACTGATGTTGTAGTTTTAGTAATCATGTCAGCTATTGGCCCAAAGCAAACATGGGAGAAACACAATGAACAACACAGAAAAATACGTTTATTGCGCAACTTGGCAGAAATGACCACGTAGATAAACATAATTTTAATGTTAAAAAAAGTTAAAAAAAAAAATAATAATAATAATAATCTGGGAATTATTTCGGGTACCCCCTGGCTATGCGCCGCATACCCCTAGGGGTCCGCGGACCCCACTTTGGGAACCGCTGATTTACAGGACATTTTTTCTATTTCGACGTCGGGTCTAAATGGGTTAAGCTAGAGGGTAACCGTGTGGCGCTCCCTCATCAGGTTTCTCAGGTGACGGTGGAGACAAAAGGGGGGGAGGGAGGGGGGGACCGGGGGGGACGGGACGGGAGGCATGGCCTGGCGGAGTGTGGGCCTGAAGAGGGAGGGGTGACAGATGGCGAGCGAGAGGAGCACGCTCCTCCGGGGCCCGGCCGCCGGTGTCACTTTCCAAAACCCCTCCCTTGTCCCCAACCTGTCGCTGTTCTAGGAACACGCAAGCTGCCCTCGCACACAAAGGAGGAACACATGCACACGCACGCACGGACACACACACACACACACACACAGGTGCGCGAGCGCACACACACACATACTCACATTGACACACATGGTCACCGGGGATCTGAGCAGGAGAAAAGATTCCCTCAAAAGATTCCTGAAAGTTGAGCTCTTAAAAGGTTGGGAGCCCGTCCCTGCTTTAAAATGGAGTGGGGTGGTCTTTATGTACTCGGTGGCACCTGCCTGAATGGCGTCAGTGCTTCAAGTGGCCGACAAAAGGCGACTTAAAAAGCCCTCATGTTCTCTCTGTGAATGGATACTGTTATCGTGAAATGGTATAGGTGGTTCTGTGCGCGTGTGTGCGTGTGTGCGTATGTGCGTGTGTGTGTGTGTGCGTCTGTGTGTGGCTTTTATGTTTAGTTTTGTGCTATTTCAGAATGATTGTTCATGTTTTCTGCTTGCTGTTGACAGATGTTACCGCAATGTCTTTGTTGTTGTTGTTGTCGTTGTTGTGAACAGGGGTCACCAACATTGTCCGTGGCAACATTTTTGATTTTCCGTTTTACACACCATTATGATGTTCTTATTTTGATCATAAGCCCCAATTATTGAAAGCCAAGTCTCCTTCAGTTTATGTATGACACTTATTAAGGTCTTCCACTGCTGGCCTGCTCGCTTTGCCTAAAAAAATGGCAACTAAAAAATACGGGGAAGCAGCTTTTTGCTTCTACGGGCCGACGGCGTGGAACAAACTCCCACTGTACCTTCGACAGGCAGCCTCTGTAGACATTTTTTAAGCTCAGCTCAAGACCCACTTTTACACCCTTGCTTTTAATTGATTTATTTGTCTTTTAAAAAAAAATGTATTCATGTCCTCACTGTATTGTTTATGCCCTGCCTTTCTTTTCTTTTTTGTGTAAAGCACTTTGAGCTGCATTTCATGTCATGAAAGGTGCTATACAAATAAAGTTTTATTATTATTATTATTATTATTTACTACGACAATATGGCACATTAGCAGTCAAACTAGTACTAGTGGTTCTCAAAGGTTTTATTTGCAAAGACCCCCTTAACTCTGAGAGTGTTCAAATGGAACCAAATGGACCCTTACGGGTCCATTTGGTTCCATTTGAACACTCTCAGAGTTACAGACCTGTTGTGGTCATTCAGGGCTATCTATTCATGTGTTTCTGGTGATATTAATGTCCACTAATTTTGTATGTCTGGCAAAAATGGAATTTCGACAAAAATGTCTACCACAAGCCTTCATGGCGATGACCAGAACCACTGACATAGAAACATAGGTTTATCAGAACCACTGACATAGAAACATAGGTTTATCAGAAGCACTGACATAGAAACATAGGTTTTTCAGAAAACTGTTAGGATTTGGAAGACATTTTTTTTAAAGTAAAACATTTGAGTACTTTTTTCCGACCACGTGTCGTGTTCCACCAGGCACCATGTGTAACATCAACATCGACGAGTGTGCCATCAACCCGTGCCACAACGGTGGCACCTGCATCGACGGGATCAACACCTTCGTCTGTGCCTGCCCGGAAGGTTACCACGACCCCACCTGCTCCGCCCAGGTAGGTTACCACGACCCCACCTGCTCCGCCCAGGTAGCCATGTTCTGCTTATGGTGCTTATTCTGTCAATTCTGTCTATATATTCTGTATATATCAATAAAGAAGCCCTATTTTATAGTTTGTCACACAATGTATACTAATACTTTGTCGCACAGTGTCGTGCAAAAATAATGAAAATGGCAGATGTGTGAAGACAACTGTGAAGCGTTGTGAGCGCTAATATAGATCAGCTATTTTCAATACGTGAAACGTGTTTTTTGAAAATGTTCACCTATATTGACATACCCCCAAATCAGGATGGATTATTATTTATTAATCAATTATCTCGCTATCAAATTATCGTTTTTTTTTAACTGTTGCCCACCTCAACTCCCCCCAGGTCAACGAGTGCCTCAGCAACCCGTGCATCCACGGCCACTGTGAGGACAAGGTCAACGGGTGAGTTCCTGTCTCTGCACTATGGCAACCGCTCAGGTTGAGTTCAGCATGCTTTACTCATACAGCAGCTATCGAAGAGTTTAAGTGGTTAATCTGTGGAGTATTTGACCCCCTCCTCCTCCTCCTCTTCCCCCTCCTCCTCCTCCTCATCCTCCTCCTCCTCCTCCTCCCCCTCCTCCTCCTCATCCTCCTCCTCCTCCTCAGCTACAAGTGTCTTTGTGACTCTGGCTGGAGCGGCAAGAACTGTGACATCAACAACAACGAGTGCGAGTCCAACCCCTGCATGAACGGAGGGACCTGCAAGGACATGACCAGCGGATACGTCTGCACCTGCCGCATGGGCTTCACGGGTCAGTGTCTGCACGTTTACGCACACTAGTTGCGACCGCACGTTGTCGCATTTACCTGCTTGAAAACCTGCATCTCCCGTCCGTCAGTTAGATAGTACGTCACCCCCACAACTCCATATATGGTCACGCCTCATGACATCACACCTCCATATATGGTCACGTCTCGTGACATCACACCTCCATATATGGTCACGTCTCGTGACATCACGCCTCCATATATGGTCACGCCTCGTGACATCACACCTCCATATATGGTCACGTCTCGTGACATCACACCTCCATATATGGTCACGTCTCGTGACATCACACCTCCATATAATATGGTCACGCCTCGTGACATCACACCTCCATATATGGTCACGCCTCGTGACATCACACCTCCATATATGGTCACGTCTCGTGACATCACACCTCCATATATGGTCACGTCTCGTGACATCACACCTCCATATAATATGGTCACGCCTCGTGACATCACACCTCCATATATGGTCACGCCTCGTGACATCACACCTCCATATATGGTCACGCCTCATGACGTCGCGCCTCCATATATGGTCACGCCTCGTGACATCACGCCTTACGCACACTAGTTGCATTTACCGTGAAAACCTGCATCTCCCGTCTGACAGTTAGTCACCCCACAACCTCCATACAGTATATGGTCACGCCTCATGACATCACGCCTCCATATATGGTCACGCCTCGTGACATCACACCTCCATATATGGTCACGCCTCTTGACACGTCACGCCACCATTATATCGTTGACAAAAAAAACCAATCCATTTGAGTTAGAGCTGTTAGCCGTGTCTCATCATGTTGCTCGTTGACGTTTACGTTGTCTGTTAAAGTTGATGAAACAGACGATTTGGGCCTTGCGGTTTCAAGCAGCAATGTTAGAGTCGGGGGTCTAGGGTGGGCAATTGACAATAATATCCTTTCTTTTGACAATTATTGACAACATTCTTTCTTTCTTAACACATTTTGTGCCCAAGACGTCTGTGGACATCTTTGGTATTGCCGCACGGGCAGAGCCCAAGACGTCTGTGGACGTCTTTGAAAAAAAAATATATATATATATATATATTTTTTTACGTTTTACGTTTAAATTAAATAACTCAGAAACTATAAAACATTTCAAAGTAAAAAGTTCCAGCATGTGTCTCCACAGTCAGCTGAATTATAAAAAATGTGAATGGATTTTCTAGGTGAAAGTGATTTTTGGGCAGTTTTGCGTGGGCTCTCAATGTGTTAAAAACGTGTGATGGATTAACATGAACCTTCCTGAACCACCCTATAGGGCCAAGCTGCCAGACCAACATCAACGAATGCGCCTCCAACCCCTGCCTCAACCAGGGCACCTGCATCGACGACGTGGCCGGCTACAAGTGCAACTGCATTCTGCCCTACACCGGTATGACAATATTATCCACATGCCTGTCCAGTCCGTACAGCCACCTCCAGCACAGGCATTTCCTCTCTGGGAACGCGTCCAGACGCTTTAACCCATTGAGACCTGGAACGCATCCATGTCACGTTAGCGTTTAACCACATTAACCATTAACCCATTTTGGGGCGGGAACCCCTTTTGGTGTTTTAAACATTGTTATAATTTAGCTATTGAAAAATAGCAGATCTACAAGCTCATAGCGCGCCACCGAGTGGCGCGCTATGAACTTGTAGGTCTGCTATTTTTGAAAAATCGTTAAAATGTGCCTCAAATCTTTCCGAAAATTGTCATGATTTAGAAAACTTTTTTTTTTTTAATTTCGACGTCAGGCCTGAATGGGTTAACCAATTGAGACCTGAGGACGCGTCTGTGTCACCGTATAGCTTTTAACCACTTTAACCATTATTTTTAAACTACAGCTGTTGAAAAATAGCAGATGTACAAGCTCGTAGCGCAGCACTCGGTGCTGCGCTATGAGCTTGTAGATCTGCTATTTTTTTTGAAAAATCTTGAAAAAGTGGCGCAAATCTTTGAATATATTCTTTCAGAGCGAACGGTTTTAACTCAAACCTTTGCTTCTGGAACAACATATTTTCAGATGGGGGGTCCGTGGCCAAATTACAGATAATCTGGGGGTCCTTGACATGAAAAAGGTTGAGCACCGCTGACATAGAAACAAGGGTTTTCAGAAAACTGTTTCTTTCAGAAAACTGGATTTAGAAGCCTTTTAAAAAAAATCGGCCTCTGGTCTAAATGGGTTAAGTCACAACAGAAACGTGCCTCGGTCCGACGTGAAAGTAGCCTTCAGGCAAAGTTCAGCAGCAAGACTTCCTCCATAGCCTTTGAGTGTCCGGTAGGGCAGGGGTTCTCAACCCGTGGGTCGCGACCCCTCGGGGGGTCGCCAAATTATTTTAGGGGGTCCCCAAATTATTAAATTTTATTTTCACGATTTTTCAAAAATAGCAGACCTACAAGCTCGTAGCGCGCCACTCGGTGGCGCGCTATGAGCTTGTAGATCTGCTATTTTTCAATAGCTAAATTATAACAATGCTAAAACACCAAAAGGGGTTCCCGCCCAAAATGGTTTAAGGTTATTGTAGCAGTCAATTTATATTGGGGGTCGGGAGGGGGCGGGGCGGGGGTCCGAGACATTGCCAAAGCATTTCCGGGGGTCCCCGGCCAAAAACGTTGAGAACCCCTGCGGTAGGGCATTCACTTCTAGTCATTTTTACTAGTTGACTAGTTGCCTAGTTTACTAGTCGACTAGTCGACTAGTTGTTTAACTACCTATTATGTAAAAAAAAAAGTAAAATAAATTAAAGAAATACAATTTTTCTTTTTTTTTTTATAAATATTTGTACATTGAAAAACTGTGTACATGGTGACTATAACTATAATCTACCTGATCTTGAGGCCTACAAAATCGGGAAAAAAACAAAAAAAAGGTTTTTTTTTCTTATCAACTAGTCAACTAGTACCAACAAGGTCAACTAGTGGATTTACTAGTCGACTAGTAAACTAGTCGACTAGTAAACTAGTCGACTAGTAAACTAGTCGACTAGTTGCTTAATGCCCTAGTGTCCGGTGGTGGTGTTGGTGGTGGAAGAAGTACTCAGATGTACTTACAACAGTGGTGGAGAAATACTCAATTGGTTTACTTAAGTAAAAGTACCAATACTGCAATTTACTGTACTTAGTCACAAGTAAAAGTACGCATTGAAGCATTGAAAATGTACTTGAGTAAAAGTACAAAAGTATCGGCATCAAAATATACTTAAAGTACTAAAAGTAAAAGTACTCATTGTGCAGAATGTGCCATTTCACAAGTTCAAAATGTGTACAAAATATATTGAAAATAGCTGATCTACAAGCTCACAATGCGTCGCAAGCATTGTAGATCGGCTATTCTCAAATGGCTGAAATGTATAGGGCTGAAGTGGTTAATGTTTTCTAATCAAAATTAAAATCTCCAAAGTAACTAGTTTCTAAAGTTTTCAAATAATTGTAGTGGAGTAAAAGTACAATATTTGCCTCTGAGACGTAGTGGAGTAGAAGTAAAAGTATTGGAAATTGGAAATACTCAAGTAAAGTACTTTCCACCACTGACTAAGGCTGAGCTCACACCTTTCATGCAATTCTGTGCTCGTTGGATGCTCGTTGGATGCATGTTGTGTTGTGTCATGGCCGCCCAATGTATTGCCAATGGAGGTCACATGGTTTGACCCAACATTGTGTTGTGTGAGGGGGAGGGGCGCACGACTGCGCCCCTCCCCCTCACACAACACAATGTTGGGTCAAACCATGTGACCTCCATTGGAAATGCATTGGGCCGCTGGGCGGCCATGACACAACACCCAACGAGCACAGAGAATTGCATGAAAGGTGTGAGCTCAGCCTTAGGGTGCACTCACACGGTTCATGCAATTCTCTGTGCTCGTTGGGTGTTGTGTCATGGCCGCCCAGCGGCCCAATGCATTTCCAATGGAGGTCACATGGTTTGACCCAACATTGTGTTGTGTGAGGGGGAGGGGCGCAGTCGTGCGCCCTCCCCCTCTTTCGCCCTCCCCCTCACACAACACAATGTTGGGTCAAACCATGTGACCTCCATTGGAAATGCATTGGGCCGCTGGGCGGCCATGACACAACACCCAACGAGCACAGAGAATTGCATGAACCGTGTGAGTGCACCCTAAGGCTGAGCTCACACCTTTCATGCAATTCTCTGACGACTGCGCCCCTCCCCTCACACAACACAATGTTGGGTCAAACCATGTGACCTCCATTGGAAATGCATTGGGCCGCTGGGCGGCCATGACACAACACCCAACGAGCACAGAGAATTGCATTAACCGTGTGAGTGCACCCTTACAAGTACTGACGATATTACTTGTAACAGAGAATAATAAATACTCTGTTACAAGTAAAAGGCCTGTATTCAAGAAAGCATCAGAATATACTCAAAAGTTAAATATTTCGAATATTTGTCAAACCTTTTCGAAAATAGCAGCACTACAACAATAATATATGGGACTTATATAGCGCTTTTCTAATACCCAAAGACACTTTACATGTGTGGGGGCCGGGGGGGGGGGGTGGGGGGGGGGAACAACTTTATTAGAAAAACAAGTAAAACCAATAAGAACAGTCATGTAACAAGTTAGTTACAAGCACTACAAGCTCACAATGTATTGCATCGCTTGCTTGTAAAGTAGCTTGGCTACTTTCGAAAAAGCCGAATAATAAAATAGGGACTCATTCGTTTCGTAATAATACACTAAAATCCTGCAAATAAACTGGTAACTAAAGTTTTCATATAATTGTAGTGAAGTAAAAAGTATAATATTTGCCTCTGAGATGTAGTGGAGTAGTATAGAAAAGTACTGAACAGTAGTAAAGTAGTAAAGGTACCTCAAAATCGCATTTATACCCATTTAGACCTGAGGACGATTCTGAAAAAGATTTCTATGTTAGTGGTGCTCAACCTTTTCCATGTCAAGGACCACCAGTATTATCTGTATTTGGCCGCGGACCCTCATCTGAAAATATGTTGTTCCAAGGACCCCCCAGAAGCAAAGCTTTGAGTTAAAAACGCTCTGAAAGAATATATATATTCAAAGATTTGCGCCACATTGTCACAATCTTTTTTTTAAATAGCAGATCTACAAGCTCGTAGCGTGCCGCGCTAAGAGCTTGTAGATCTGCTATTTTTCAATAGCTAAAGTATAACATAATGCTATAAACCCCAAAAGGGGTTCCCGCCCAGAATGTACAGTACTAGTAAATGTGCTTATAGTTACTTTCCATGGCTGTAAGTCCCCGAAGCCTTTTATTGACTCTGTGAGTCTTCGCTGGTATTCCTGATAACAAAGCATGAAAACATTTTCCCTCCAACCTTTGGCGTCCTCCCCTCTCTCTTATTATTATTATTGGACAAAACAGATAATGATGGAACGCCGTAGGGCCAAACCGTTATCCTTCTTTTTTCTGTCTTTTTTTTTAATTTTTTTTAAATAAACCAAATGTTTTTTTCGGGTGGGGGGAAAGAAATCTACAGGCCGCTCTCGCATAATAACGGGCTCTTGCTGGTGACGGGGTGGGAACAGCAGCTTTGACACATTTCCTGTTTGCCTGCTTCCTGTCTCACAGAACAGCAAATGGGTTTGACAATGGCCGGAAAGCGGAGCCGGCTTCCTGTGCGAGGCGGGTGTTGTGGAAACAGATAGGGAAACGTCTCGGGCAGGCCAGGCAGGGCCTCTTTAAACCCACGGAGCCTCTCTGGGCTCTCTCCGCACGTTTCTGATAGGACTGATTTGAATGACGATCCGATGCGCCACTGGAGGAGGTTTCTATCTTTGTGGGTCAGGTTATCGCCCGAGCTCACGGTTTCCACGCCGTGATAGCCCCGGCCTGTCGAATGAAAAACAATAATAGTTGAGATCAGGTTCTTTTTTTGGCGTGTTCACAATTACTATAGGGGTTGGTGTGTGATAATGCATGTGTGGCCTGCGCGTGTGTCTGTGCTGTAGCCGTGGATTAACGTTCTCAGACTGATTACAATCATTTTCATGAGATTAAAGAATTATTAGAATGGGTCAAACTAGCAACAGAATTCACATTCTATTGCAATTGTAAATTTATGTTCAGAAAGAAATCTTCCATAAAACCCCAGGGGTCGGCCTGGGCCGTGGCTCAGCGGTCCAAGCACCTTGGCCGGTAGCCCGAGTCTGGCAGTGTGCCGCGGGTTCGACTCCCGATCCCGACGGCCTTTACTGCATGTCTTCCCCCCCATCTCTCTCCCCATTTCCTGTCAGCTTACTGTCTGTCCCTCTATAAAAAATATAAAATAAAGACGAAAGCCGCAAAAAAAAAACATTTAAAAAAAGAAACCCCAGGGATCTTTCCTCTCACGCTGTTTCACTCCTTTCACTTTTGTTTCACAAATCACAGATTGGGACGGCATAACAGAAATGTTAATGTTTTGGTTTTAATCCTTTGCGTAGGAGAAAACTGCGAGACCCTGCTAGCCCCGTGCAGCCCCAAACCCTGCAAGAACGGAGGCGTGTGTAAGGAGTCTGAGGATTACGAGAGCTTCTCCTGTGTCTGCCCCGACGGATGGCAAGGTAAGAGGAATCACAGCAAAAAGCCTTGGTGTTATTTTAACCCAGTGGTTCCCAAACCTTTTCATGCCAGGGACCCCCAAATTGACACTCGTTAGCCCACGGACCCCCATTTGAAGAGATACGCCAGGGACTCCCATAAGAGAAGATCTTTACGGCTCTAGCAGTGATTCTCAACCACTTTCATTTCAAGGGTCCTAGGTTTGACCTGAATTAGGCTATGGACCCCCATTTAATGGCATTTCTATCTCTGGGACCCCCATCTCTGGGACCCCAATTTATATTGTAAAATCGAAGTTAATTTAACTCAGTACAGAGTGTACAAATGGAACCAAATGGACCATTTGGTTCCTAACTATCATTTAGCTGGGGACCCCCTGGAACTCTCCCAAGGACCCCTAGGGGCCACTTTGGGAACCACTGATTTAACCACATGAGCCCTAGCGTGCTGGAGGTAAGCACGCTAGGAAAGTAGCACAAGCTCACGTTGAGAACTTGGAGATTGGCCATTTTCGACTAAGACTGTTCAAATGAAACCAATTTGGGTCCACTCGGTTCCAGACGCATTCATGTCATCTTAACACGATCCCTCTTAGTTGTTCCCATGGGTGACGTGAGGCTAGTGCCAGTAAACGTGCTTGAAATGAATAAACGGAGAAGAAGAGTCCTCATCCGGCCGACCCGGAAGTGATTGTCCTCCATTGCTGCGCCAGTCTCGCTCACGGCTGCCGATCGGACTATTATTATGCTTAGTGCGACCTTGAATTATTGTTTTATTGAGATCCCAACATGGTACTTTATCCCATTCTGAGCACTAAAAACCACTAATGGCCGCGTGCATGCGTCTGTGCAAAAAGGTATATATATATATTTTTTTAAAGCTGGATTAATTCTCTCTAATCAAATCTCGTAATCTCGTGATTGGCATATACTGTATGAATTAAATAGCTATTCACGAGATATCTCGAGGTTGGCATAGATTGTGTTAACATCGAGAGCTGCCTGTGTTTACTTCTGCGATGCTGGACACAGGATCCTTAATGTGCAACTAAAAGGTGACGAGCCCTAATCTGTCCTCTCGACCACCTCCTGTAGGTCAAACCTGCGAGGTGGACATCAACGAGTGCGTGAAGAACCCCTGTCGCAACGGCGCCACCTGCCAGAACGCCATGGGAGACTACCACTGCGGCTGCAGGCCGGGCTACAGCGGACGCAACTGCGAGACCGACGTCGACGACTGCACACCCAGTAAGGGCTAATGCAGGCATTCTCTACCCTTTTCATTGCAAGGACACCCAGTTTGACATGCATTAGGCGCAAGAGCGCCCATTCGGTCAAAATGTTTTATGAGTCTACAAATGGCTTGAGTTACAGGCCTGTGTGTGTGTCCATTTTACACGCCTGGTGGTCCCCGGACTTTAGGTTAGTTAGTTAGTTAGTTAGTTAGTTTAGGTTGAGAACCAGTGGGCTAATGCACACGAATACGTTGCAAGGCAATGTGACAGGCGGCTGTGGCTCAGGAGGTAGAGCAGGTCATCCAATGATCCATGGGTCGGCGGTTCGAATCCCGGCTCCTCCTGTCCACATGTCAAAGTGTCCTTGGGCAAGACACTGAACCCCAGATTGCTCCCGATGTGCTGGTTGGTACCTTGCATGGCTTCCGCCGCCATCGGTGTATGAATGTGTGTGTGAATGGGTGAATGTAATGCACTATTTTAAGCACCTTGCATAAAGGCGCTATATAAATGCACCATTTACCATTTGACACATTTTCTTTATTATTTTGTCGAAAATTAGGCCTCCTCTTTCCCATACGTCCTTTCCTTCATGGTCACTGACTGATAGAAGCCCCTGATAGTTCCCATACCTCCTTTCCTTCATGGTCACTGACTGATAGAAGCCCCTGATAGTTCCCATACCTCCTTTCCTTCATGGTCACTGACTGATAGAAGCCCCTGATAGTTCCCATACCTCCTTTCCTTCATGGTCACTGACTGATAGAAGCCCCTGATAGTTCTGACACTTATCCGCCATCACATCCATATCTGCCACGTCACTTTAGAGATCTTGGAGGATATATAGTAGCTCAAAACAAAAGCTCACCAAACCCCATTGTGTGCTGGGTGGGTGCTCAACAAACCGTATTCGGGTATAAGACTGAGCTAAGCTAGTTAACGGCTAACCCCCCACATCTCCTTTTCTCATCCAGACCCGTGCAGCAACGGGGGCCTCTGCAAAGACGAGGTGAACGGCTTCATGTGCACCTGCCCGCCGGGCTTCCGCGGCACCGAGTGCGAGGAGGACATCAACGAGTGCGAGAGCAACCCGTGCAAGAACGGCGCCAACTGCACGGACTGCGTCAACAGCTACACCTGCACCTGCCCGCCGGGCTTCAGCGGCATCCACTGCGAGAACAACACGCCCGACTGCACCGAGAGGTAGGTGGAGGTGGAGTCCAGACTGTGAGATAGAGGTAGGGTGGAGGTGGAGTCCAGACTGTGAGATAGAGGTAGGGCGGAGGTGGAGTCCAGACTGTGAGATAGAGGTAGGGCGGAGGTGGAGTCCAGACTGTGAGATAGAGGTAGGGCGGAGGTGGAGTCCAGACTGTGAGATAGAGGTAGGGCGGAGGTGGAGTCCAGACTGTGAGATAGAGGTAGGGCGGAGGTGGAGTCCAGACTGTGAGATAGAGGTAGGGCGGAGGTGGAGTCCAGACTGTGAGATAGAGGTAGGGCGGAGGTGGAGTCCAGACTGTGAGATAGAGGTAGGGCGGAGGTGGAGTCCAGACTGTGAGATAGAGGTAGGGCGGAGGTGGAGTCCAGACTGTGAGATAGAGGTAGGGCGGAGGTGGAGTCCAGACTGTGAGATAGAGGTAGGGCGGAGGTGGAGTCCAGACTGTGAGATAGAGGTAGGGCGGAGGTGGAGTCCAGACTGTGAGATAGAGGTAGGGCGGAGGTGGAGTCCAGACTGTGAGATAGAGGTAGGGCGGAGGTGGAGTCCAGACTGTGAGATAGAGGTAGGGCGGAGGTGGAGTCCAGACTGTGAGATAGAGGTAGGGCGGAGGTGGAGTCCAGACTGTGAGATAGAGGTAGGGCGGAGGTGGAGTCCAGACTGTGAGATAGAGGTAGGGCGGAGGTGGAGTCCAGACTGTGAGATAGAGGTAGGGCGGAGGTGGAGTCCAGACTGTGAGATAGAGGTAGGGTGGAGGTGGAGTCCAGACTGTGAGATAGAGGTAGGGCGGAGGTGGAGTCCAGACTGTGAGATAGAGGTAGGTGGAGGTGGAGTCCAGACTGTGAGATAGAGGTAGGGCGGAGGTGGAGTCCAGACTGTACCGAGAGGTAGGGCGGAGGTGGAGTCCAGACTGTGAGATAGAGGTAGGGCGGAGGTGGAGTCCAGACTGTGAGATAGAGGTAGGGCGGAGGTGGAGTCCAGACTGTGAGATAGAGGTAGGGCGGAGGTGGAGTCCAGACTGTGAGATAGAGGTAGGGCGGAGGTGGAGTCCAGACTGAGATAGAGGTAGGGCGGAGGTGGAGTCCAGACTGTGAGATAGAGGTAGGGCGGAGGTGGAGTCCAGACTGTGAGATAGAGGTAGGGCGGAGGTGGAGTCCAGACTGTGAGATAGAGGTAGGGCGGAGGTGGAGTCCAGACTGTGAGATAGAGGTAGGGCGGAGGTGGAGTCCAGACTGTGAGATAGAGGTAGGGCGGAGGTGGAGTCCAGACTGTGAGATAGAGGTAGGGCGGAGGTGGAGTCCAGACTGTGAGATAGAGGTAGGGCGGAGGTGGAGTCCAGACTGTGAGATAGAGGTAGGGCGGAGGTGGAGTCCAGACTGTGAGATAGAGGTAGGGCGGAGGTGGAGTCCAGACTGTGAGATAGAGGTAGGGCGGAGGTGGAGTCCAGACTGTGAGATAGAGGTAGGGCGGAGGTGGAGTCCAGACTGTGAGATAGAGGTAGGGCGGAGGTGGAGTCCAGACTGTGAGATAGAGGTAGGGCGGAGGTGGAGTCCAGACTGTGAGATAGAGGTAGGGCGGAGGTGGAGTCCAGACTGTGAGATAGAGGTAGGGTGGAGGTGGAGTCCAGACTGTGAGATAGAGGTAGGGCGGAGGTGGAGTCCAGACTGTGAGATAGAGGTAGGTGGAGGTGGAGTCCAGACTGTGAGATAGAGGTAGGGCGGAGGTGGAGTCCAGACTGTACCGAGAGGTAGGGCGGAGGTGGAGTCCAGACTGTGAGATAGAGGTAGGGCGGAGGTGGAGTCCAGACTGTGAGATAGAGGTAGGGCGGAGGTGGAGTCCAGACTGTGAGATAGAGGTAGGGCGGAGGTGGAGTCCAGACTGTGAGATAGAGGTAGGGCGGAGGTGGAGTCCAGACTGTGAGATAGAGGTAGGGCGGAGGTGGAGTCCAGACTGTGAGATAGAGGTAGGGCGGAGGTGGAGTCCAGACTGTGAGATAGAGGTAGGGCGGAGGTGGAGTCCAGACTGTGAGATAGAGGTAGGGCGGAGGTGGAGTCCAGACTGTGCCGCGCGCGCCTCTTGTTTTAACGCACCGAGACCTGAGGACAGATTCTACAAAATGTCTTCTAAATCAGTGGTTCCCAAACTTTTTCATGTGAAGGACCCCCAAATTAGCCCGCGGACCCCCATTTGAAATGATATGCCAGGGACCCCCATAAGAGAAGATTTTTACGGCTCTGGCAGTGATTCTCGACCCGTTTAATTTCAAGGACCCTCAGTTTGACACGGATTAGTCTACGGACCCCCATTTAATGTTAATTTCTATCTCTAGGACCCCCCATTTATATTGTAAAATCAATGTTAATTTAACTCTGAGAGTATACAAATGGAACCAAATGGACCTGTTAGGGTCCATTTGTACACTCTCAGAGTTACAGCCCCATAAGGGTCTATTTGGTGCCGACCCCATCTCAAAATATGTTGTACCAGGGACCCCCCTAGAAGCAAAGATGTGATAATATAGAAAGAAAGAATATATATTTAAAGATTTACACATGTTTTCACGATTTTTCAAAAAAGTTTAAAATAATGATTGAAGTGGTTAAAAGCTATAAGCCGACACAGATGCATCCTCGCGTCTAAATGGGTTAAGCCATGTTGATCAAATTGGAACAGTGCACGAGCTAAAAGAGAGCAAGCGGTCCAAATGGATCTCTCCATCTGACTTCATTGTGCAGGTTGGCCTCTTCTGACTCTGTTTAGGTCAGAAGGTTCACTGTCTTGGGCTTTGATCCCAAAAAACCCTTCTCCTTGTCCACTACTGCCCCCTCTGGTGGAGTAGTGCTCACCAAGCAAATGGCTCTGAACATGCCTGGCACTGTATGTTGTTCCACAAGCTTTTAACCTCTTCCCCCTACTATGAAATGTCTTAAAAGAAGTCTAAAATCTTTACAAAAAAAAAAAAAAAGTTGTTATAGCAAACTCCTAAGTATCTCCTGTCATCTCATCTCTTTCTGAATGACTCAGAGAATATAGTGTGGACTGTACAAGCTTGTAGATCTGCTATTTTTGAAAGTTTGTGAAAACGTGGCGCAAATCTTTGAATAGGCCCTGGAACAACATATTTTCAGATGGGGGTCACCGGCCACATACATATACTGACTGTACTTCTGGGGGTCCTTGACACGTTTGAGAACCACTGATATAGAAACCTTTTCAGAAAACTGTCATCATTTAAGACATTTTGTAGAATCTGGTCTCAGTCCTAAATGGGTTTATAAAATGTAATGTAATGTAATGTAATGTAATGTAATGTAATGTAATGTAATGTAATTGAACTGAACTGAACTGAACTGAACTGAACTGAACTGAACTGAACTGAACTGAACTGAACTGAACTGAACTGAACTGAAGGATTCTTCATCTCATTCCCTTTGTTTGTTCAGCTCCTGTTTCAACGGGGGCACCTGCATGGACGGCATCAACACCTACACGTGCCGCTGTCCGCCGGGCTTCATCGGCAGCTACTGCCAGCACGACATCAACGAGTGTGACTCCAAGCCCTGCCTGAACGGAGGCACGTGTCAGGACAGCTACGGGACCTACAAGTGCACCTGCCCGCACGGCTACAGCGGACACAACTGTCAGGTAGTTAGACAGCACGGCTACACCGGACACAACTGTCAGGTAGACATTTGGACCATTTAGACCTGAGGACGATTCTACAAATGTCTTCTAAATCATGACAGTTTTCTGAAAAACCCTAGGTTTTTATGTCAGTCGTTCTCAAACATGTTCATGTCAAGAACCCCCAAAAATATATTTGTATTTGGCCGCCGACCCCCATCTGAAAATATGTTGTTCCAGGGACCCTCCCCAGAAGCAAAGATTTGAGTTAAAAATGTTCGCTCTGAAAGAATATACTGTATATTCAAACTTAGCAGACCTACCAGCTCATAGCGCGGCACTCGGTGCCGCGCTATGAGCTGGTAGATCTGCTATTTTTCAATAGCTAAAATATAACATAATGCTTAAAACACCAAAAGGGCTTCCCGCCCAGAATGGGTTAGACAGCACGGCTACAACGGACACAACTGTCAGGTAGACATTAAAGAGCGTGGCTACACCGGAGGTAGACCATTACATGGGCAACTGGCGGCCCCCGGGGGCCACATGCGGCCCCCCCACCTTCCCTTAATGTGGCCCTCAGGTTAATATCAGAATACTGATATATTATTGATTTCAGCTGTTAACAATTCCAAACATGCAAACATGACCCACTTTAATTACTTATACTAGTATTAAAATCTTATTCTCTTTTTTTATGTCCAATGTATTCGGTATATTTAGTTCATAAAGTTAACCTAACTATAATTAAAGGCATTTGAAAACAAAATGTTACTTTTCAGGATTCCAATTCAAAAATAGCAAAAAGAAAATATTCAGGAGTTCAATTCAAATATAGCAAAAAATAGCTGATCTTACTTTTTCCACCAAATCTATACCGAACCCTTTCTTTCCCCCCCCATGGCAGAACCTGGTGCATTAACCCTTTCACCCCCCCCCCCCCCCCCCCCCCCCCCATTGCAGAACCTGGTGCGTTGGTGCGACTCGTCGCCCTGTAAGAACGGCGGCGCCTGCTGGCAGACGGGCACCACCTACAGCTGTGACTGCAGGACGGGCTGGACGGGCCTGTACTGCGACGTGCCCAGTGTGTCCTGTGAGGTGGCGGCCAAACAGAGAGGTAACATGACCTGTAGGACAGAGGGGTGGTAACATGACCTGTAGGACAGAGGGGGCGACCACAACGCTTTTTGACTTCTAGTTTTAAAGCCATTTAGACCTGAGAACAGATTCTACAAAAATGTCTTCTAAATCATGAAAAACCTACGTTTCTATATCAGTGGTGCTCACATTATTTCATGGTAAATGGTGCATTTATATAGTGCCGTTATCCAAGGCGCTTTACGTAGATTGTGCATTACATTCACCCATTCACACACGCATTCATTCATACACCGATGGTGACGGAAACCATGCAAGGCACCAACCAGCACATCGGGAGCAATTAGGGGTTCAGAGTCTTGCTCAAGGACACTTCGACACTAACCCTGGGGGAGCCCGGGTTCGAACTGGCAACCTTGTGGTTACCATCCGGCCACTCTACCCCTGAGCCACCTCCGCCCCTTACGTCAAGGATGTCATGTCAAGGAGCCCTAGAATTATATGTTTTTGGCTGCTGACCCCCATCTGAAAATATGTTGTTCCTGGGGCGCCCGCTGGCCAAGTGGTCCAGGCGCATGCCACATATAGGCTTTGCTATTTTATCATGATCATTAATGAGGACTAATCATTATGAAGATAGGTTGAAAAGTGGTGAGTAGTCCTTTTAAGAGCTTGTGATTAAATAATAATAACTACAATGGATCCATTCGGAAAACACAAGGTTTTTGTTTTCTGCCCTGACGGCGACCCCTCCAGTCCTAACTCACTACCCTCGTTCTTCCTCTCCGTCTATAGGGGTGGACGTGGCTCATTTGTGCCGTAACTCGGGCCAGTGCAAGGACGCAGGCTACACCCACATCTGCCACTGCCAGGTGGGCTACACGGGCAGCTACTGTGAGCAGCAGGTGGACGAATGCACCCCCAACCCCTGTCAAAATGGAGCCACCTGCACGGACTTCCTGGGAGGCTACTCCTGCAAGGTATGGGCCCTGTGGAAAACGTGCTGTTCGTATTAAAACACTCCCGTCCAGCCCGGCCTCTAGGCGAGATCGTGGCGCCAGTGCCAGAGAAATGCAGGAAATAAGCAGAGAAGAAGGCCACGTTGTCGCTTGTTGTTGTTGATGTGAGCTTATTGTCTTTGTTTAATAAGAGAGGAACAATAGAAAATCATATCATTGGCCCCACATTATTTTTGCACTTTTCAAACTTGTTTTGTGCAGTAGTATAGGCGATTTTTGGGATCACAAACCCAAAGGGAATTCAGTCCAGAATGCTCAGGAGCAAAACAGCATGCAAAGTCTTTCATCTCCCACACGTCCATTAGTTTCTGTTTACTTCTTATTCACAACATCAGTGGGCTGCCTAATGAAGAGGGTTGTTTATCCCATTTATGCCTGACGTCGAAATTTAAAAAATGTCTTCTAAATCCTGACAGTTTTCTGAAATACCTCATGTTTCTGTATCAGCGGTGCTCAATATTTCATGTCAAGGACAAGGACCCCAAAAAATGATATGTAATTGGCCACCGACCCCCATCTGAAAATATTGTTATTCCAGGAACCCCTCAGAAGCAAAGATTTCAGTTAAAAACTCTGAAAGAATATATATTCAAAGATTTGTGCCGCATTTTCACGATTTAAAAAAAATAGCAGACCTACAAGCTTTGAAAAACAGCAGATCTACAATGAGCTTGTAGATCTGCTGTTTTTCAAAGTATAAACATAATGCTTCAAACACCAAAAGGGGTTCCCGCCCAGAATGGGTTATACGTAGAAGACACACTGCTCGCCGATGCTAATCTCCTCCGGAATAAAGAGATCTGCTGGCCTTGGCAGATACGCGGAAACCCCCCGAAAACTGCCAGGTAAACAAAAACAAGCCTTCCTTTTCATGTCGGACATTGATTGAACCCTCTCTCTTCTTCTTCTTCCACGTCTATCTGTCTTTCTCTGTCTGTCATTCTTCTCTCTCTCTCTCTCTCTCTCTCTCTCTCTCTCTCTCTCTCTCTCTATCTCTATGTCTCTCTCTCTCTCTCTCAGTGTATGCCAGGGTATGTGGGGACCAACTGCTCGGACGAAATCAATGAGTGTTTCTCTCAGCCGTGCCAGAACGGGGGCACCTGCATTGACCTGATCAATACCTACAAATGCTCCTGTCCCCGGGGAACCCAAGGTCAGTGGACCCCCCGCACACACACACACACACACACACACACACACACACACACACACACACACACACACACTCCCCTCTCTCTCTCTCTCTCTGCCCATCCCTGCTCCGCTCTCCCCTCGTTTTCGCCTCCACGCTTCATTAATTAGGGCTTAACGTTGCCCAGAGCACGTCTGCAAAACTCACCCGCCTTTTTATTTCGTCTCAATCCCCCCCCCCCCTCCTCCCCAAACCACCCACCGACCCACCCACCTGTCAAATACACCATTGATTTTCCTCTCGGACATGAAGGCAGCGTGTCTTGTGGGTCAGCCAAACGTGCCGGAGTTGTTGTGTTGCTGCCAGGGGAAAAAAAGTACAACTTCCGACACGTCGCTGGTGAAATTTGGACTCGCGGAATTCAACAATGTCTTGTTGTGTTTCGGCCAAGAACCAATACAAAGTCTGAAGAAATGGATTGCAAATGGTGCAATTTGGGGTTCAGTGTCTTGCTCAAGGACACTTCGACACTAACTCTGGGGGAGCCCGGGTTCGAACTGGCGACTTTGCGGTTACCATCCGGAAACTCTACCCCTGAGCCACCCCCGCCCCACATTATTGTTAAACTTCTGCATTGCTTCATTTACAAGAAGTCTACACAATTAGACAATGTAGAAGAATTGTTATTTTGATAAATGTTTGCCAAAAGCATTGACTTTTGGCAAAGCATGGACATACAACAACAAAAACAACAAAATAACAACAAAATATTCATTAGTTTTGTGTCTGAGAGGCTAAATGTCATCAAACGGCGGTCCGTCCGTGGCTCAAAGGCAGAATAAATAACGGTCCTCGAAATGGAAACCCACCGCGGCAGAAACTTACCGTGTGTTTGTCCTGCCCTCTCCTCTCCTCTCCTCTCCTCTCCTCTCCTCTCCTCTCCTCTCAGGCGTGCACTGTGAGATCAACATCGACGACTGCAACCCCTTCACCGACCCCTTCACCAACGAGCCCAAGTGCTTCAACAAGGGCAAGTGCGTGGACCGCGTGGGCGGCTACCACTGCACCTGCCCCCTGGGCTACGTGGGGGAGCGCTGCGAAGGCGACGTCAACGAGTGTCTGTCCAACCCCTGCGACCCCCGGGGCACGCACAACTGCGTCCAGCTCACCAACAACTACCGCTGCGACTGTCGCACTGGATACACCGGTAAGCAGACGGCACGCGCTAACGTCTCATCGTGGATGGATTGATTGATTGATGATAAGGGTTGTCCCGATCCGATCACGTGATCGGAAATCGGAGGGCCGATCACGCCAATTTCAAATGATCGGAATCGGATCGGGAGTATCCCTAGTATCAATATTATATCCATATCATGAGATTAGACTGGATATTGTCTGTGATTTTGGATATTGTACTGTTGTGATATGTGTTCTATAAAAATATAAATATCGGATCGGGAAAGATCGGTATCGGCAGATACTCAAAATCAAATGATCGGAATCGTATCGGGAGCAAAAGAACCGTGATCTAAGTGATGATGTTTGATTGAAATGTTGGATTTCGGGAGAGGAATTTGTGAAGGGAAACGTTTTGGATTACTTTCACCACTATTTTCACAAAACATTTAGGCGATTCACACAGTGAGTGGTGACAACAGTGACAATTGGTGGTCAACAAATGCTATTGCGCCTGGTAGTCTGTTCTGTACTGTTACAATACAACTCAGCTTCCCATCATGCACCTGTGCACAGTGTGAAGCTCAACACCGCCACTTTGTCACCCGTTGGTACCCTAAACATACATACACAGGGACAGACATACTGTAGGGACGGACATTGCTGGTCATTGGAGTGGCTGCACCACTCAAACATCTCCATCTCGTCTAACCCATTTCCAGGCCAGCGTTGTGACACCATCTTTGACGGCTGTAAGGGGAAACCCTGTCGTAACGGAGGGACCTGTGCTGTAGCCAGCAACACACCACACGGCTTCATCTGCAAATGTCCTCCGGTGAGTACGCACGCACGCACACACGCACGCACGCACGCACGCACGCACACACACACACACACACACACACACACGTTTATTTTCTCTCTTTTTTTGTTTTATCTCAAAAAGCTAGTTTTTGAACAACTAATTGTTGTGTGTTCCTTTCTCCTCAGTTCTGTCTTTCCCTATTCAAACTCTTCCTGTTACTGCAATGTTGATAGATTGAAAAAAAACATCACTCACTTCTACACCTTAATCTTAACCTTGACAACATAGTTGATTCTCCTTCCCCTGCTCTCCGTTCCGTCCACTCAGGGCTCCACCGGCTCCACGTGTGAGTACGACGCGCAGGCCTGCGGCAGCCTCCACTGCCTCCACGGAGGCACCTGCGTCTCGGGCCCCAAGAGCCCCAAGTGCCTGTGCGCGCCCTCCTTCACGGGCCCCGAGTGCCAGCACCCCGCCACCACCACCGGCGACAGGGGCGGCGACGGGGGCGGCAGCCCGTGCGACTCGGACCCCTGCTACAACGGCGGCACGTGCGAGTACGCGCCGGACGAGGCGCCGTCCTTCTACCGCTGCGTCTGTCCCACCGGCTTCAACGGCCTCCGCTGTCACTTCCTGGACCCCGGCTTCTCGGGCGGCGTCGGACACGACGTGGCGCCGCCGTCGGACGTGGAGGTCAGTTTGTTTGGCTTTTTACACTGTTTGACTGTAAGGAAGGCTTTCACCTAGAGCGCAATCTATAGGTTGTCTTTACACTGTTTGACTGTAAGGAAGGCTTTCACCTAGAGCTCCATCTATAGGTTGTCTAGGTGAAAGCCTATGAAATAGCTCAAGCGAGTGCTAGTTGTCCGAATTAGAACCCGCCGCAGTGGTGCCCGATTAGAACTTAACCCGGGATGCCGAAACTTCCTACAAAACGATATGTCCTACAACCCAGACATCGTTTTGTAGGAAGTTTCTCTTTCTCATGGATTGAAGTTCTCGGTTCTGGTTACAAGCTTGTAGGGATGGCCTATTTGCGGTTATTAGTTATTTCAGTCTTCCAGAAAACAAATTTTCAGTCGTGAGATTTAGTTTTGCTTTAATCCATGCTTTCTCATGACAAGACACAGTGATACACTTTATGACGCACACCTTATTTGTTTACCCTTGATTGCTCTGTATTATTATTATTATTATTATTGTTCCTTGATGCTTCTTGTCTTTCTTTTTGCCTTGTTTCTACTGTACACTACAGTACTTTTATTTGTATTTATTTTCCCTCTTATACTTACATGTAAGTTGTAACCTTTAACTGCCGTGCCCGCCTCTGGGCGCGACTGAATTTCCCCCCTCCTCCTCGCGGGTCTAATAAAGGTCCTCTCATCTCTCCAGGTGAGCTGCGACGTCCCGCACTGCGTGGAGCGGAAGGGCGACAAGTACTGCGACCTCCAGTGCAACAACCACGCGTGCGAGTGGGACGGCGGCGACTGCTCGCTCAACTTCAACCAGCCGTGGCAGAACTGCTCCGCGTCGCTGCAGTGCTGGCGCTACTTCAACGACGGCCAGTGTGACGCGCAGTGCGACAACGCCGGCTGCCTGTACGACGGCTTCGACTGCCAGAGCCTGGAAGGACAGTGCAAGTGAGTGACAAACATTTTTCGACCGCGGTCGAGATCATAGATTTCACAATGCCACGCCAGGCTTCGCCGGCCCTTCATTGCCATCCCCTGTCCCTGCTTACTGATGCATGTGTGCCGCGCTACGAGCTTGTAGATCTGCTTTTTTTTTTAATCGTGAAAATGTGCCTGAAATCTTTGAATATATATATTCTTTCAGAGTTAGTTTATAACTCAAATATTTGCTACTGGGAGGGTCCCTGGAACAACATATTTTCAGATGGGGGTCCGTAGCCAAATACAGATAATTTCCGGGGTCCTTGACATGAATATGTTTGAGAACCACTGACATAGAAACATGGGTTTTTCAGAAAACTGTCAGGGATTTAGAAGACATTTTTTTTTAATTTCGACGTCAGGCCTAAATGGGTTTAAACACTCGTTTCCCCTCCCTCCCTCTCCCTAGCCCGCTGTACGACCAGTACTGTAAGGACCACTACGCGGACGGCCACTGCGACCAGGGCTGCAACAACGCCGAGTGCGAGTGGGACGGCCTGGACTGCGCCGACAACGTGCCCACCAAGCTGGCGCTGGGCCGCCTGGTCCTGGTGGTGCACATCCTGCCCGAGCAGCTCCGCAACAACTCGCTAGGCTTCCTGCGAGAGCTGAGCCGCGTGCTGCACACCAACGTGGTGTTCCGGAAGGACGCCCAGGTAATTAATAACACAAGTGGTTTTCAACCCTTTTCATATCAGGGCCCATTGTTTATTTGGGTATTTGAGCCACGGACCACCATTTGATGAGGTTTAGCCTCTCGGATACAAATCTAATGTTGTCGTTGGACACGATTTTGTCTACAATTCCATGCTGTATTGATGTTGGTACCATAGGAGAGATAACAGACAAACGTTGAATTGTGTGAAGCTTGTAGATCTGCTTTTTCTTTTTTAATCGTGAAAATGTGGCGCAAATCTTTGAATATATATTTCAGAGTGAACATTTTTTATTAAAATATTTGCTTCTGGGGGGGGTCCCTGGAACAACAAATTTCAGATGGGGGTCCACGGCCAAATAGAGATAATTCTGGGGGTCCTTGACATGAAAAAGGTTGAGCACCACTGACATAGAAACATAGGTTTTTCAGAAAACTGACCTCAGGCCTCAGTCCTAAATGGGTTAACCCCTTTTGGTGTTTTAAGCATTATGTTATACTTTAGCTATTGAAAAATAGCAGATCTCCAAGCTCATAGCGTGGCACTCAGTGCCGCGCTATGAGCTTGTAGATCTTGCAAATCTTTGAATATATATTTCAGAGTGAACATTTTTTACTAAAATATTTGCTTCTGGGGGGTCCCTGGCTGGAACTACATCATTTTGAGATGGGGGTCCGTGGCCCAATAGAGATAATTCTGGGGGTCCTTGACATGAAAAAGGTTGAGCACCACTGTCATAGAAACATAGGTTTTTCAGAAAGATTTTAGGATTTAGAAGCCTTTTTTTATCGACCTCAGTCCTAAATGTGTTAACCCATTTTGGGCGGGAACCCCTTTTGGTGTTAGCATTATGTTATGCTTTTTTTCAAAAATAGCAGACCTACAAGCTCATAGCGCGCCACCGAGTGGCGCGCTACGAGCTTGTAGGTCTGCTATTTTTGAAAAATCGAAGAACCACTGACATAGAAACATAGCTTTTTCACAAAACTGTCAGGATGTAGAAGACATTTTTAGAATCTGATCTCAGGTCAAAATGTGTTAATGGACACGGCGTCTCTACGCTGCGCGCAGGGCGACATCATGGTGTACTCGTACTACGGCAGCGAGCAGGAGCTGAAGAAGCACAACATCAAGCGCTCGGTGGACGCGGCGTCGTCGTGGACGGAGGTCCCCGCCAGCGCGCTGAGCGCCGTGAGGCGGAGCCTGATGGGCGGCAGCGGCGCCCGCGGCCGCCGGGAGCTGGACCAGATGCAGATCAAAGGGTGAGGCATGATGATGCGTGGCGTTTGAAAAGAAAACATTATAGTGTGACAGACTGTTTGTTGTCAGGCGGAAATGTTTCAAGAAATGAGGGGGGGGGGGTTCCAATGGATTTAATGTGGTTATTATTTACTCACTTAATACTTTTTATTGTTTTATTATTATTATCATTATCATTATCATTATTATTATTATTATTATTATTATTATTATTATTATTATTATTATTATTATTATTATTCTTTTTTTCTGGGCATGTCATTATAAGAAAGAAAGAACGAAAGAAAGAAAGAAGGTAAATGTACGGAGGAGATAAAAGGTTTCCTGCCCGAAAGCAATGATATCTCAATAACTACGCCTCTGGCTTCACGTTCTCTAAATATGATGAGTGTCTCTCCATCCCCTCTTCTCTCCGCAGGTCCATAGTGTATCTGGAGATCGACAACCGCCAGTGCTTCCAGCAGTCCTCGGAGTGTTTCCAGAGTGCCACCGACGTAGCAGCCTTCCTCGGGGCCCTGGCCTCCAGCGGCAAGCTCAACGTTCCCTACATCATCGAGGCCGTTCACAGTGAGTACATTTCAAGCTCAACGTTCCCTACATCATCGAGGCCGTTCACAGTGAGTACATTTCAAGCTCAACGTTCCCTACATCATCGAGGCCGTTCACAGTGAGTACATTTCAAGCTCAACGTTCCCTACATCATCGAGGCCGTTCACAGTGAGTACATTTCAAGCTCAACGTTCCCTACATCATCGAGGCCGTTCACGGTGAGTACATTTCAAGCTCAACGTTCCCTACATCATCGAGGCCGTTCACAGTGAGTACATTTCAAGCTCAACGTTCCCTACATCATCGAGGCCGTTCACAGTGAGTACATGTCAAGCTCAACGTTCCCTACATCATCGAGGCCGTTCACAGTGAGTACATTTCAAGCTCAACGTTCCCTACATCATCGAGGCCGTTCACAGTGAGTACATTTCAAGCTCAACGTTCCCTACATCATCGAGGCCGTTCACGGTGAGTACATTTCAAGCTCAACGTTCCCTACATCATCGAGGCCGTTCACAGTGAGTACATTTCAAGCTCAACGTTCCCTACATCATCGAGGCCGTTCACAGTGAGTACATTTCAAGCTCAACGTTCCCTACATCATCGAGGCCGTTCACAGTGAGTACATTTCAAGCTCAACGTTCCCTACATCATCGAGGCCGTTCACAGTGAGTACATTTCATGTTCCAGGGCACGCACACACACACACACACACACACACACACACACACACACACAGAGAGAGAGAGACACGTGCTCTCACTCAAACTGAAGGCATCCCCTGCCCTGTGGTCAGGTGCTAACCTTAGTGCTCTTTGATTTGTGTATTTGCTATTCAGCAGTGAACAAATGCAATTGTGAATCTCCCGGCCTAAACAATCAATCCTTCTTTCTGGGTGTAAATCCATTGGCTCCAGGCGCCAAAATGGTTAATTGCCGCAAATCAACTTGTCCAAACCCCACCCCAACCCCCCCAAACTTGCACGCTATACCCCTTTTCTCTCTCTCCCTCTCTCTCATATACGTGTTGAAACACGCACACTCGCACACTCGCACACACACGCGCACGCCGCACACACACACACACACACACACACACGCACACACACACACACACACACACACACACACACACTCATTCGCATACACACGCGCGCGCACACTTCATCCCACAGTGCGAGCCGCTGCTGCAACCTTCACCTCGCTGAATGTAATACCAGGACTTAATGCATCTCCAAGGGTTTAGGTTGGGGGAGTTTATCATTTCAAAATCGTTAGTGGAGAAAAAAAAGAGAGAAGGGGAAAAATTGATCGGGAGTGTGCTAGAAGTTGGGAGTCTTTGTTATCTCGAAAATCCTAATAAATCCTTCGTCTTTACAGCTTAAAGCGCGTGCAGTAATTTGAAGTTCATTAATCCCCCCCCTCCTCTTCTCTTTTTTTCTTCCTTAACCCATTTTGGGCGGGAACCCCTTTTGGTGTCGGCATTATGTTATGCTTTAGCTATTGAAAAATAGCAGATCTACAAGCTCGTAGCGCGCCACCGAGTAGCGCGCTATGAGCTTGTAGATCTGCTATTTTTTTTTAAATCGAACAACGACTGACATAGAAACATAGCTTTTTCAGAAAACTGTCAGGATGTAGAAGACATTTTTAGAATCTGATCTCGGGTCAAAATGGGTTAAAGAAGAAATGGTAAAGTTGTCTCTTGGTACCCTGGGTTGAGAAGGAAGAGAGGAGGTGGTGTTAGTTTTTTTTCCTCTCTCTCTATTCTTTTCCCTTTTTTTTTATCACGCCCCATCCTTTTTTTTTTCTTTTTTTTTTTTTGATGAGAAGCGGTTAGCAATTCTGATTATTACCGAATAGTCGAAGCTGGCTTTGCGAGCGGCGAGGATGGTCATTCAGTTCGTGGCATCGGCTGGTGGTGGTGGACTAAAACCGGGGAGGGTGGTGGGGGGGGTTGTTCGTGGAACAGTGGATAGTAGTGCTGGCGAAAAGGGGGAGCCCCGGGAACCGGCTCTCTTCCTCTAGACTTGCGAGCCCTCAGCCCCGGACGCCCGGGTACGCGCCGCAGTCCACGACTCCACGTTCGTCCTTCCGTCCGTCTTGCACGTCCTCCTGACAAAATGTCTTCCCTCTCCCCGCCAGGCGAGGTGGGACCGCCGCCGCCGCCGGAGCCCTACGCCATCTACGTGGTGCTGGCCGGGCTGGCCCTGCTGGCCTTCGTCGGGGTGGCGATGGTGGCGTCCCGAAAGCGGCGCCACGAGCACGGGCGGCTGTGGCTCCCGGAGGGCTTCAAGTCCAGCGAGACCAGCAAGAAGAAGAGGCGCGAGCCCGTCGGAGAGGATTCGGTCGGCTTAAAGTAAGTTGCATATTTTAAAACGGCTTGCGCTCCGCAGTCGCCGGGGGTGTCTTTTTTTGCAGGACCTGCGAGAAAGGGATAGTTTTCGGAGCAACCAAAACGGCTGCAGCAGCTGATCGGAGATTTTGGGAAAGGGGTTTCCTTGGGTTGATTAAGGATAATGACACGGAAGGTTTAGGTGAGCAAATAATTGACTTGCCGGGACAGAGGAGAGACGTGGGGTGGGACCAGGTGGGGGCTCTGGGGGGGGGGGGGGGGGGGCTCAATCAATGTTACAGTTTTTCGGCGTTTCTGCGGCACTAAAGAGTGAGGGGCTCATCTGAGAGGGGGAGCGTTGGAGGAGTATAGGATGCTGAACGGGATCTTCTCCTTGACCACACAGGCCGCTGAAGAACACCTCTGACATCTCCTTAATGGACGACACCCACAACGAATGGGGAGAAGATGAACCTTCTGACGCCAAACGCTTCAGGGTAAGATGATCACTGGAATATATGTTTTTTTCTTTTCTTTCTTGAGAAATGTTTTGATTCACTCGTATTTTACCTATTTTGTGTGTCGTTTTTAACCCATTTTGACCTGAGATCAGATTCTAAAAATGTCTGTTTGAAAATGACAGTTTATCTGAAAAAGCTATGTTTCTATGTCAGTCGTTCTTCGATTTTTCAAAAATAGCAGACCTACAAGCTCGTAGGTCTGCGCTCGGTGGCGCGCTATGAGCTTGTAGATCTGCTATTTTTCAATAGCTAAAGCATAACATAATGCTAACACCAAAATGGGTTAAATTAAACTCATGGACAGAAGATTTTCCTTTTCCCTTAGTTTTTTGGTATGATTCATTTGATCGTGGATGTAAAATAAAAATACATTTATTTTGTTACATTTTATTTATGAGGGATCGCCGGCGTCATTTTAGTTTTAGTGTTCATCATCTCTCGCCGGTCCAGTGTTGCGTCATCTCTCGGTCAAGCTCATAGTGCGTCACCGAGTGCCGCGCTGCTACGAGCTTGTAGATCTGCTATTTCTGAAAAATCGTTAAAATGTGGCGCAAATATTTGAATATATATTATTTCACAACAAACCTTTTAAACTCATATCTTTGCTTCTGGGGGGGGAGGGTCCCTGGAACAACATGTTTTCAGATGGGGGTCCGCCAGGCCAAATACAGATAATTCTGTGGTTCCTTGACATGAGAAAGTTTGAGCACCAGTGCACCACTGATACGTTATTTATTTATTCTTTTTTTGAGAAAATTTAGACCTGAGGCCGATTCTAAAAATAAAAGTGCTTCTAAATTCTAACAGTTTTCAGAAAAACCTATGTTTCTATGTCAGTGTGGTGCTCAACATTTTTCATGTCATGTCAGAATTATCTGTATTTGGCCGCGGACCCCCATCTGAAAATATGTTGTTCCAGGGACCCCCCCCCCAGAATCAAAGATATAAGTTAAAAACGTTCGCTCTGAAAGAATATATATTCAAAGATTTGCCCCAACATTTTCACGATTATTCCCAAAAATAGCAGATCTTCAAGCTCGTGGCGCGGCACTCTGTGCCGCGCCACAAGCTTGTAGATCTGCTATTTTTCAACAGCTCAAAGCATAACAGTAATGCTTAAAACACCAAAAGGGGGTCCCCCCCCCCCGTCCTGAATGGGTTATAATGGGCTAGTTTAGGGGCTAACGTGTTTTTTTGCGTCTCTTTCCTCCGGGTCGGTCATCCCTGCAGCAGTTTGAGGAGCAAGCCATCCTGGAGCTGGACGGCCAGACCGACCACAGGCAGTGGACGCAGCAGCATCTGGACGCCGCCGACCTGCGCGTCCCCTCCATCGCCCCCACCCCCCCGCAGGGCGACATAGACTGCAGCGACTGCATGGACGTCAACGTCCGCGGACCAGGTGGGTCCTCCCTCCTCCTCCGCGGCCCATTTAGATTTTATTTGATTTTGACATATTTTGACAGATGACATGATTATTCTTTTTGTATTATTATTATTATTATTGTGACATTTTGTGTTCAAGTGTGAAATGAGAAATGGAGAAGAGAAAAGAAGAAGTTTTTGTGTAAAAATCTGTGGCACCGAAATGTAGCCCCAGGTGATGAAATGTAACGTTGCTTTTCTTTTCACAAGAACGTTACAGAGATTAATTCAAAGTGTTTTGTTGAATTTACTGTATTTTTGCGGGGGAAATGTTTAGTGCATCAACCTACAATATAACAAATATAAGAAGAAAAATAATGAAAATAAATAAATAAAAATTAATAAGAAAATATTAAATTCTAATATTAGTATGGAATTAATTAACTAATATTGTATTATACTCCATGTAGCTTTAGCATTGTCCATTTTAGAGTGCTATGTCCAAATTATTTCGGCGCAAATCTTTTATTAAGAAAAAAGAAAAGAAAAACTCAAGATCTTACTGATGGTATGTATGTCTCTATGTTGAGAAGATTGATTGATTCAATTCTAGTTTAGTGTGTGTGCGTGTGCGTGCATGTGCATGCGTGCGTGCGTGTGTGTGTGTGCGTGCGTGTACGTGGGAGTAGCTAAAGCCCCATGTCTTCAGGGTAAGGGGATCTTCTTCAAAGCAGCTGGCTGGAAGCCAAGCACCTGAGGGAAAACGCTGATTCCTGCTCAGATGAATCATTTGACCAGTAATAGGTCTCTGTTTTTCCTGCCCGTACGCCATATTAATAACGCATAACGCATTAAAAAAAAAACACGACTTACTAAGTGACAAATCCCCCGAAGAACATCTAAGAAAAATCAGTAAGCAGGTAAAACAAACTAGAGAGCACACGTTCTCTCCCCGTTGGCGTATTGATGTGCCTCGAATCGACCAGACTCTGCCAGATCTGGGGTTTGCTATCCTTTTGAAGAGGAGAAAAACCCCATCCAAGTACACTGAATGACTGACTGACTGCCTGACTGCCTGACTGGCTGAACCGCCTCTCACAGATAGGTGATAATGCTGGGGTTTTCCAGCTCGCCAGCTTTAGCCAGCCCTGGCCTCTATCCCCCCTAGCCCATTCAGGACGGGAACCCCTTTTCGGTGTTCTAAGCATTATGTTATACTTTAGCTATTGAGAAATAGCAGATCTACAAGCTCATAGCGCGGCACCGAGTGCCGCGCTACGAGCTTGTAGATCTGCTATTTTTGAAAGATTGTGGCGCAAATCTTTGAATATATATTCTTTCAGTTTGTAACTCAAATCTTTGCTTCTGGGGGGGGGGGGGTCCCTGCATGGAACAACATATTTTCAGATGGGGGTCAGCGGCCAATTACATTATATTTTTGGAGGTCCTTGACATGAAAATGTTTGAGAACGACTGACATAGAAACACCGGGTTTTTCAGAAAACTGTCGGGATTTAGAAGGTATTTGTAGAATGGTTCCTCGGGTCTGAATGGGCTAGCTTCGCTCTCCTTCTGAAGCTTCCCCCTGCGCCGTGCGCTTGATCAGAATCCGTTATCGAAGGCAGAGAAAGCCGCGGTGATTCCACCCAGGCAAAAGCATCAAATCCACATTCGATTTGTTTGTTGCTTTGTTTTGATCTCCGCGGCTCTTTGAAGTGCAGGCTCCTATAATCACGCTTGCTCTAGTCGGGGGCCCGTGCTGTTCCGACCCCTGCAATCTGCTGACCCCTGCAATCCTCCTCTACCTACCCAATGAATGCCAGGCCTCCGGTTTCTCCGGTCTACAGTAGTTATTATGGAACCTTTTCAATGTCACGCACCCCCAAATTGATCTGTATTTTGCCACGGACGCCCGTCTGAAAAGATTTTGTGCCAAGATTTGTGTTTACAAATATTAAAAAAAATTATCCAAATATTTTCACAATTTTTCACAATGTTTTGAAAATAGCCAAGTATAATCAGGATGAAGTGGTTAACCCATTTTGGGCGGGAACCCCTTTTGGTGTTAGCATTATGTTATGCTTTAGCTATTGAAAAATAGCAGATCTACAAGCTCATAGCGCGCCACCGAGTGGCGCGCTACGAGCTTGTAGGTCTGCTATTTTTGAAAAATCGAAGAACGACTGACATAGAAACATAGCTTTTTCAGAAAACTGTCAGGATGTAGAAGACATTTTTAGAATCTGATCTCAGGTCAAAATGGATTAAACTGATATTGATGCTATATTAACCCTAGAACACTAAACTTAACTTTTGTCAAACTTTTGTCACTAAACCCAGCTATATTTTACCCAATTTAATACAGCAATACATGGCAACTTGAGGTACTCTTCTTTAATATTTCATCATGACGATTCAAACCTACCTTCTATGATGTCACTGAGCATCATGAAGGTACTGAAAGACCCACCCACCTCAGACAACATTAGCATCATTATTAAAATGACAAAAACAATAATAATTGTCCGGGTGATTTTCACCCAGGTTTAGTGTTTAAGTAACTTAGCTGGGGACCCCCTGGAACCGACTCTAGGACCCCTGGGGGTCCGCGGACCCATCCATCCATCTTCAACCGCTTATCCGTAGTCGGGTCGCGGGGGCAACAGCTCCACCAGAGTGCTCCAGACTTCCCTCTCCAGAGCAACATTACTGACTTCCTCCTGGGGGATCCCGAGACGTTCCAAGGCCAGTGAGTCGATGTATTTCCTCCAACTGCGCCTTGGTCTGGTCTCCTCCCAGTGGGACGTGATCCTTGGTCTGCCCCGGGGTCTCCTCCCAGTGGGACGTGATCCTTGGTCTGCCCCGGGGTCTCCTCCCAGTGGGACGTGCCTCGTGGTCCGCGGACCCCACCATGAGAAACCACTGGCCTTATTCCTTCTCATCTTGTCATCCTTCATTCCTCTCCCCTGAACTTAACCCATTTCAGGCGGGAACCCCTTTTTGTGTTTTCAGCATTCTGTTCTACTTTAGAGCTCATAGAGCGGCACCGAGTGCCGCGCTACGAGCTTGTAGATCTGCTATTTTTGAAAAATCGTGAAAATGTGGCGCAAAACGTTTTCAACTCAAATATTTGCTTCTGGGGGGGTCCCTGGAACTACATATTTTCAGATAGGGGGTAGGCAGCCAATTTCATAAAATTTCATCAAATGATTTCCTTGACATGAAATCATTTGAGAACCACTAATATAGAAACATAGGTTTTTCAGAAAACTCATGATTTAGAAGGCATTTGTAGAATCGTCCTCAGGTCAAAATGGGTTATTTATCTCTCTCTCTCTCCCCTCCTCTTCTCCCATGCCTCCGTCCAGACGGGTTCACGCCGCTGATGATTGCGTCATGCAGCGGCGGAGGCTTGGAGACGGGCAACAGCGAGGAAGAGGAGGACGCCTCGGCCAACGTCATCAACGACTTCATCTACCAGGGGGCCAACCTCCACAACCAGACGGACCGCACGGGCGAGACCGCCCTGCACCTGGCCGCCCGCTACGCCCGCTCCGACGCCGCCAAACGCCTGCTGGAGGCCAGCGCCGACGCCAACGTCCAGGACAACATGGGCAGGACGCCGCTGCACGCCGCCGTGGCGGCCGACGCCCAGGGCGTGTTCCAGGTGGGAGCCAGAGGCCATATAGCATACACACACACACTACACACATACATTAAGCAACTAGTCGACCATTCAACTAATCGACTAGTAAACCTTGTTGGTACTAGTTGACTAGTTGATAAGAAACAAAGATTTAAAAAACCCCGATTTTGTAGGCCTCAAGATCAGGTAGATTATAGTTATAGTCACCAATGTACACAGTTTTGAAATGTTTTTATTTTTTTTACATAATAGGTAGTTAAACAACTAGTCGACTAGTAAACTAGTCAACTAGTAAAAATGACTAGAAGTGAATGCCCTAACACATACAAAGGGTGTTAGGGTTGTAACAGTTAATGAAACGGAATTTAATACATTTTGAACACACACAATACAAATATTGAACCACTGAAGAGTAGTAAAAAGCGCTTCGGACAAAACCTCTTAACCCCAGAAACTATATGTAATTTGGCCGCCGACCCCCATCTGAAAATATGTTGTTCCAGGGACCCCACCAGAAGCAAAGATTTGAGTTAAAAACGTTCATTCTGAAAGAATATAAATTCAAAGATTTGCGCCACATTTTCATGATTTTTCAAAAATAGCAGATATACAAGCTCGTAGCGCGGCACTCGGTGTCGCGCTATGAGCTTGTAGATCTGTTATAGCTAAAGTATATAACATAATACCAAAAGGGGTTCCCGTCCTGAATGGGTTCGTAACATGTCGTATAGTGGCGACTGGCGAGGCACACTGTCTGGTACGTGTGCCATGAGACAAGTCCAGGTGTGCTTTGGGATTTTACCACAAATTGTTATTGCAATATAACTGTAAAAGAAAACCCCCAAAAATGACTATATCAATACTTTGTTCGCGTTAATTTACCAATACATAGGCAAAGACAACCCTAAAGAAATAATTATTTGAATCTCTTTTCACTTTCCCTAGTTTAGGCATATCATTATGAGTGAAGTTATTTTTATTGAAATTATTCAACTATTTAGTCTGTCGGGGCCCACTGGCTGGCCACGTGGGTATTATAAGGGGGCCCCCAAATAATTGCCAAAACACTAAGACTTAAATGATAATATTAGCATTATTAGAGCACCGAAGTCTGATGTCAATCCTCATATAAGAACTGTGTTTGAAAAAATAAACGAATCATTCAGGCCGTTTCACTCGTATGGATATGAAGAATCAACTGACTGAGAGAAAACGCTAATGTTACTGCTGCCGAATTAGTTACATTTATTCGCTAGAAACAGACTGTATCAAATATGAGTGACTGACTGTCGTAAACGATACAGAGACACCTCCCCGACAATATCCCACCGAGACAGTTCTTTTTGGACCACAATTCTTCGATTTTAAGATGACACAATGTTATTCTCCATAGAGAAAAAAAATATCTGCGAACCAGGGGATGAGATGAGATGAAATTAAAAAACATCATAGTGATAAATCAAAACGTAAATCCGTACTACGTTCGTTCCATTCCATCCAAGTCTGATGGATTGATCGTTCAAAATAAACATGCTTTGGAAAAGTCGACATGATCCCATTTTCGCCTCACGACAATGACCTCGTTGGTCTCTTGTAGATCTTGATAAGGAATCGCGCCACGGACCTGGACGCCCGCATGCACGACGGCACCACCCCTCTGATCCTGGCCGCCAGGCTGGCGGTGGAAGGCATGGTGGAGGAGCTCATCAACTGTCACGCCGACGTCAACGCCATCGACGACTTTGGTAAAGATTTGTGTGCCCTTTCGCATGATTACTGTCCATTGTGACGGCAAAACTTTGATTTTTAGTGCCTATGGAATTGGAAGTTTTAGTCATATTTAAGTCATCTGAAATGTTTTATTGTTGGTCTCATTTTAGTCGACTGAATGGTGTGAGATTTTAGTCGACTGAATCTACAGTTGATTTGGTCGACTAACATTTATTTTGGCGGGTCTTGATGGCATGTGAGCTTGTAGATCGGCTATTTTCAGCATGCAACCAAGCATCAAATTTTAGTTCTACTGGATCTCTTCTCCACTAGTCCCTCCCTAACATTTTAGTCTAGTTTTAATTTGTTGACGAAATTGTCAATATATTTAGTATTAGTTTTAGTCATCATAGCTTAGTTTTTTATTTTGTTTTCCTCTGTGAATAAAGGTAGTTGATGAAACATTTTTCGTCATAGCTTTAGTCGTCAAAATCAACACTATAATAGTAGTCATAGTAATAAATAAAGAGCAATAGTAAAATGTATCCAATCTTTAACCGCTTGCAACCTGGTGTTTCCCTATTTTGTTCCTTTGCTTTAATAATTAGTTTGCTTTGTTTTCTGTAAAGCAACTTTCATATACCGTAAAAGAGCATACTGTAAATCTTACGAAACATCTTATCTATAAATGCACGTCTCTACGTATATCTGGGTCTGCATGCATTTCCAACTTGCATCGTTCCAAGTAGGCTCTAGTCTTTCAAAATGGCAGATCTACAAGATCACAATAAGTCGCTATGTGGTCGCGTTGTGGGCTTGTACATCAGCCAATTTTCCCTCGTGCCACCGTCGTAAGACCGGGAATCAAATAGCGTTTGAGTGCTTAAACAGTCTTGTATAGATATGGAATTATGTATAACGTGTTTGTTTTGTTTTTCTGCCTCACCAGGTAAATCAGCACTACACTGGGCCGCAGCTGTGAACAACGTGGAAGCAGTTATAGTGCTACTGAAGAATGGCGCCAATAAGGACATGCAAAACAACAAGGTGCGTAATAAAGGAAATGTCTTTGTCGTCACTTAGCAAAAGAATAGCGACTCTTCTGTGTGCGTGTGTGCGTGCGTGCGTGCGTGCGTGCGTGCGTGCGTGCGTGCGTGTGTGGATCTCTAAATGGGTTTTATCCCTGTCTAATCTGCTTCAGGAGGAAACGCCGCTGTTCCTGGCAGCCAGGGAAGGAAGCCACCAAACGGCCAAGGTCTTGCTGGAGCACTTTGCCAACCGGGAGATCACGGACCACATGGACCGGCTGCCCCGGGACATCGCCCAGGAGCGCATGCACCACGACATCGTGCGGCTCCTGGACGAGTACAACTTGGTGCGGAGCCCGCCGATGCACGGCGGCTCGATGGGCACCACGCTCTCGCCGCCCCTCTGCTCCCCCAACGGCTACCTCAGCGGCATGAAGCACGTGCCCCATCATCTGCCGCACGGCCAGGGCAAGAAGGCACGCAAGCCCAGCGCCAAGGGCATCGGCGGCTGCAAGGACGGCAAAGACATGAAGGCCAAGAAGAAGCACTCCCACGACGGCAAGTCCGGCAGCCTCCTGGACAGCTCGGCCGTCCTGTCACCGGTGGACTCGCTGGAGTCGCCGCACCACGGCTACGTCTCCGACGTGGCCTCGCCGCCCATGATGACGTCGCCCTTCCAGCAGTCGTCGTCGTCGGTGTCCCTCGGCCACCTGCAGGGCATGTCCGACCCCCACCTGGCCGTCGGCCACATGGTCATCCCCAAGCAGGAGCTGGCGCGCATGCAGTTCGACCCGCTGCCGCCTCGTCTCACGCACCTGCCCGTGTCTTCGGGGGGCGGCGGCGGCCAGTGTGATTGGCTGTCCAGGATGCACGGTCAGTTTAACCCCATGAGAGGGGCCCCGGTGGGGCAGGGGGGAGCCTTGCAGCAGCAGCACGGCCTGATGACGTCCCTCCACAACGGCCACCCTGCCTCCAACCTCTCCCAGATGATGAGCTACCAGGGCATGCAGAACACTAGGCTGGGCTCCCAGCCGCACCTCCTGCAGCAGCAGCAGGCTCAACAGATGCAGCAAATGCAGAACATCCAGCAGCTACAACAACAGCAACAACAACAACAACAGCAACAGCAAAACATCCAACTGCAGCATCAGAACTCGAACACTGCCGGCGGACAGAACTTCATCGGCGGCGAGATGAGCTCGCCCGAGCTCCAACAGGGCACGGGCGGCGGCAACGGCAGCATACCCATCCACACCATCCTGCCCCAGGACACCCAGATCATGCCCTCGTCTCACAGCCAGTCCATGGCCAGCACCCAGTTCCTGACGCCGCCCTCCCAGCACAGCTACTCGGCCCCCATGGACAGCAACACCCCCAACCACCAGCTCCAAGTGCCTGACCACCCCTTCCTGACGCCGTCGCCCGGCTCCCCCGACCAGTGGTCCAGCTCCTCTCCGCATTCCAACATGTCCGACTGGTCGGAGGGCATCTCGAGCCCGCCTACCAGCATGCAGTCTCAGATCGGACACATACCCGAACAGTTCAAGTAGCCCACTTGGACCTTTATATGCCGAGACGAACTGCTGAATATTTTTTATACGAAAAGGACACTCTTGGAAGAAGAAAATAATAGATAAAGGAAAAAGGTAAAGCTGTAAATTCATTTGACAGAAGGATTTTTTTTTCTCTTCCTTTTTTAAATAAACTTTTATACTAACAGCAAGAATGACCTGTGTCTCTTTTCATTTTCTTTTTTATTTATTAATGTCTTATTTATACTTTTATCACCTGCATACTGACATTTGAGGGGTCCATGGTGTTGGTAGGGTCATCCGCAGGGGGAGAAACCAGCTCTTTATAACATTTTCTTTATGTTCAGTTAGTACTTTTCTACAGTGAGCAGGGTCAGTATACACACTGGGTATTTATTTGTTCAGTTAAGTCTTTGCCTTTTTCATATGAATCGTGAACGTCTGTTTATATATTTTGATATTTTTGTATAATCTTGTGTATAAACGCAACTTGTATAATGCTTATGAGTAAGGCGCGATTCATGCTTTTGTCGTACGGCGGTGTCGCGTGCCGAAAGATAGTCGATCTACAAGCTCACAATGTGTCGCATCGTTGCGTGTGGTTGAGCTTGTATAGGTTGGTTGCAGGATGGATGCCATCGTTCAACAAATCATAAATGGTGGCTGAGTCAGGCTTTTAGAGCAGTGGTTTTCAACCCTTTTCATGTCAAGGCCCATTATTTGTTCGGCATTTGAGCCACGGACCACCGTTTGATGACATTTAGCCCCTTTGACCCAAAATGTAAGCTTTTGTCCACAATTCCATGCTGTATTGAAGACAATTCTTCTACATTCTCTAATTGTATACACTTCTTGTAAATTAAGCAATGCAGATGTTTAACAATAATGTAACTCTTGAGAGCTTAAAATGAAACCAAATGGACCCGTACGGGTCCATTTGGTTTCATTTTACGCTCTCAAGAGTTAAAGATCTAATAATAAGGGTCCATTTGGTAATGGTTACTCTCCATCATTTAGCTGGGGGACCACCTGGAACCCCCTCAAGGACCACTGGTTGAAAACTACTGCTTTTAGAGAACTGGTCCGTGGGTCACGTTTGCCTCACACACACGTCCACACTGTCCAGAGGGCTCACGGAAGAGTCACTTTTCCATTCCCTCATGTTAGTTCTAGCCTATATGGCTGTGTTGTTGTTGTTGTTGTTTTGCTGTGTAAATAAGTTACGCATTTGCCCTTGTAAACAGGATTTTGTTTCAGAAATCTGATGACTTTTATAAGCATGCCATTCTCATAGAGAAGGTCAACGGTCTTCTAAAATGTTACACAGAAGAACATTATCTCACACACTGCCCCTGAAGGCAGAGATAGAAATTGTATTATTAGAAACGTTTGATTTTTTTTTGTTTTCCATAAATATAAAACAAAGGAAATATTACAAAGTTTTATAAATGTATATTTATTTGACTTTTTTTTTTTTTTTTTTTGATTTTTTTTTTTTTTAAGACTAATGTAATTACTGTAAAAGGATAACTGTTGGCCGAGTTCTCTATTGTTGTCTCTTAATGGTTTCTTATTGAGACGCTTGATGGTATAGTTCTCAAAATGTTATAAAATAAATAGACTGTAGTAAAATTGTAATATCTACAATTTAATGTTTCTTTCCACCTAAATTTAAAGTTTTCCCTCTGTAAAAAAAATGTTTCTTGTTACAATAAAGAGCACCGCAGTGTGTCTTGATTTGAACCTTCTGCTTGTGAACTGTCCTTTTCTATGTGTCTTTCTGTAAAAAGCTGTTTCCTGCATGTATTTTCAGATTCATTCTAGAATTTAGACCCTGGATAGCACATGCACAAATTAAAGAAAGGCCATTATTCAGCAGTGTGACACATTTTTACTCTAAGTCTAGAGTCTATTTTCATCGAAAAGGGCCCACCCAGCGTCTAGAGTCTAGACGCTGGGTGGGCCCTTTTCGATGAAAATCTATTATTTTCAGCAAACGCCACTGCATGTCATTCAATTGAGTATTAAGCAAAGAGATGAGCCACAGTGTGCATGTGCATTTCTGCTGTTTTCAGCTCATATGAGTTTGACATTTCAAAGAGATAGTACGTAACGGTAAATTGGAGGTGTTTAATGATGTTCATGGTCACTGTATTTATGTGGAAAATTTGTACTGTATGTCACATTTTTTCAGGCCAATTCCTAATACTAATGTGTTAATGTGTGCAGTTTTCTAAACCTATGATTGAGGCTTTAAAATATTTCAGACCATTGGATTTAGGGAAGATACTTCTGAATATGGAATTTAGGCTACTTATATTTGCTACATATTGCTAGTTTCACCACTTCAAAATGCCCCAATCTTAAGGATAATCAAAAATAGCTAATCTACAAGCTCTCTGCGCAACATGTTTACCTATGGAATCCAAACGACTGATACCAGTCCCTCAACCATGAGTATTGAGCAAGAGCCCAGTGAGGCTCTCCAGCGTTGAAGCACTCGGCCCTAATGGTTGGAGCGTGAACTGCAGGCGGACCCGTGGATTTATTGGTCAATTTGGTGGTCAAATGCGGAAGTAGACGGTTCTTCCGGGTGCTTCAAAACGCCACAGAGCAACTTCCACTGAAGTAATAGTGGCGGGGGGGGGCTATCGCTCCGGTTCAGTCTCTATCCTTGTATTACTCTTTGGTATTTAATAATAATAATAATATCTGGGATTTATATAGCGCTTTTCTTGACACTCAAAGACGCTTTACATGTGTTGGGGCCAGGGGGGGGAACAAGAAAGGGACAACTTTATTAGAAAAACAATTAAAATAATAAAACCAATAAAACAGTGCATATAACAAGTTTTAAAAACACATCAGCTTGGAAATGCGATGGTGAACAGGTGGGTTTTTAGTGCAGATTTGAAGGTGGGAAGTGAGGGGGCATCTCTGATGTGTTTGGGGAAAGCGTTCCAGAGGGTAGGGGCGGCCACAGAGAAGGCCCTGTCGCCCCAGGTTTTCCGTTTGATCCTTTTAGGGACCTCAAGGAGGCCGGCGTCGCTGGACCTGAGGGAGCGGGATGGGGCGTGTGGCTTGAGGAGATCGGAGAGGTAGGGGGGAGCCAGGTTGTGCAGTGATTTGTAGGTGCAAACTAACCCTTCAGACTATGGGTTTTATGGTAAGTCTCCCATTGGCTTAGAGGCAGCCTAGAAACGAGGCAGCCAATCATCCTTTTGAGACAATCTTACCTTGTGTTGGTGTTTCACAAATGCAGTGAGAAAATCTGTGTTGGTCTACCCAAATGCAGCAACATGCAGAGTTGATGATTTACCTAATGGTAGAGGCTATTTTAGGATAAATGCACACAAATCTAATATTGTTTTTGTAAAAATATATTTGTAAATCAAACACATTTGTTGTGAATCATGGAAACACATTTTGTGAATCTTGGAAACACATTTTGTGAATCTTGGAAACACATTTGTGAATCTTGGAAACACATTTGCAAATCATGGAAACACAATATTGTGGAATATTTACAATACATTTGTGAAAATTATCATACAAATGCGTGACGTTTGTCTGAAAATGATTCAACAGTAAAAAAGGAACGCATGCGTGTGTTTACTCACAAATGCAGATTTACAATAACAGTCAGAATTGAGGATTTACAAATGGTATTTTAGAATGAACTCACACACAAATATAATACATTTGTAAATCATGTAAAAAATTGCAAATCTTGGAAACACATTTGTAAATCATGGAATATTTTTGATCCCCCAACTGCCTTGTTCATGTATGTGTACTACTTTATGCGATCAAAGTCCTTAAAATATTGCTTTACTGTAGGCGTAAAGCACACGTGTGTTTGTACAGGAGGGAGGCTTGTAAATGTTCCTGCTGCATTTCTGTCTAAATAGCTTATTTGTGCTGAAAAACAACTCTGAATCTCTTTCCTCCAAGTCAGTGTGATCCTAAAATCATGTCTTGCCACCCCAGTATTCAGTTTACTTTCGTGTTTGTTTGATTTGTTGTTGTTTTGCGTTGACAGTGAAATGTAAATAATACTTTATGACAGACACTGGAGTATATTATTCATCAAAAGCCAAAGAAAACAACTTATTTATTCAGGATACTGTATACGTCCTACTGGAACTGTATACACTGTGTTGACCCAGAAATCCATGTCACACTGATATTATTGGAAAATAAATATTGTAATGTAACTCTTCTATTGGATACAGGTAGCACAATCGATTATTCAATCAGGTGAGTAGAACCACACAAAGGTAATTTATCAGCTTCAATTTCAGAGTGTTCCAGTTCCAATGTTGTCTCCTAATTATTTTTGATTAATCATGTCCACTTTCACTTGTCTATCCTGTTTCCTGATCAGATGAGATTAGTATCCTGACCTGAAAATGTATTTTCTGCTTACTAAAGAGTTGGGGAGACGAGAAGAACCCTAGTTACTGAACAAACACTCTACTATACTACACTCTATACGCCGGGACAACGCTCCACACGTCCCAAACTCTTCTCCCTTCTGGCTCCAAAACTATGGAATGAACTTCCCATTGCAATCAGAACTGCAGACTCACTCCCAATCTCCGTCCGTAGTCTGAAAACCCACCTCTTCAGACTCCATCTTAGCCAGTAGCACTTGCCCTAGCCTCAACTACTTTACAGGCATAGGCTCAACTTATGTAACTTAGATAGCTTTGTAGACATATCACTCTATAGTGTATACACATAGTTTCATCATATAGATATTCCACTGTTAGGTTCTTAGCTTATGTACGATTCATGATGACTATTTTTATGTATTTGATGCATTAGGCCTACCATATTTTTTGTTCTTGCTTACTGTAAATGTGTCTGCTGACAAATGTGTCTGCTGACAAATGCCTAAATTGTAATTGTTATACTCTATAGCAATAATGAATGATTACTGTTATGAGTTGTCCATGTACATCTAAGTCTGCAATTGTTGTATTTTCTAAACTGGCCCCTCGTCTGGTTCTGACAGACTGGTAGTGTGTGATAATCCGGTTGAATATTCCTTTGGTACAGCGACTGCATATCAATACTGCAATTATGTGCAATATAGAAATAAAAGTCGGGAATTCAACCTTTAAGTAAGTAAAAGTACAAAAGTATTGGCTTCAAAATATAGTACCAAAAGTAAAAATATTCATTGTGCAGAATGTCCCATTTAAAGTTTTCAAATTAATAATCTTTTGAAAATAGCAGATCTACAAGCTCACAATGTGATAGTGATAACTTTTTAAATAGACAATATCTATAGGGCTTAAGTGGTTAATGTATGGTTTGTAATAATAATCTGAATTAAGCAACTACTGTAGTAACTAAAGTTTTCAAATAATTGTAGTAAAAGTATGGAAATAATCGGAAATACTCAAGTAAAGTACATATAGTATACCTTGTAAATGTACTTACTTTCCACCAGTCCAATCCTAATAAACCAGAAGGAAGTGTGACAACAGCTTTGTGTTCATCATCAAAGCAGCATACAGACCATAAACCTAAATGGAATACAATTCCATGCAGGTTTTTCATGTGAAAAGTTTTACTTTTAGTCTGGTTTTAGTCGACTAAATATAAAATCAGTTTTTAGTATTATTTTCGTCAGTGACAAAAGGTTGACGAAAATTCTCTCTCTCTCGCTGCTAGAGAGCATAATATGCAAGTCTACCACAAGTTGAACAAATATTACCCAGTGATGTAATTTTGGCCAGATTAAACAAATTTCGCATAAAAGATTAACATAATTTTGGTTAGATTCTTGTACATTGACATGTATATATTATTTCAATAAAACAAGATAAAACACTGAATAAAAAAAACATACAAACAACAACATAAGTCTATATAATGAAGGTAGTAGTTAGACATTTATTCATTAACATCAGCTGCACACAGTGAAATAATATATTATTAACATCAGAATCATTGATTGATCTAAAGCACAAAACTGATTTTTCACCTAAAATCTTCAATGGAGAACACCATTTGCAAACCATATTAGTCTTGTCAGATACGTTCATTTAATTGAAGTTCTTTAAAAAAGTTAATCTAACAATAATTTAACAATTGGATTGATTTGACTGTTTGATGAGAAAATCTATTATGAATTGTATTGTTTGTATTGCCCTACATTGTCTTCCTTCCCTGTGTGTGTGTTTGTGTGTTTGTGTGCGCGCGCGTGCGTGCGTGTGTGTGTAAATTATGAAAATATATCCTTAATTCTTGGGATTATAAACCTGTGTGGCCTGGCTGTTTGGGGACTAGTCTGGGAAGGAAGAAGTCCACTTTTTATGTTGCACCTAGAGACCCCAAGCCTGGGTCACAACACTACATGAACCTTAAATATACACACTTAAATAACAATTAATATTGTCACGGAAATCTGAGGATGAGTCTAATTTGTGTAACTGACAGGACAGATGGTCAGGGGAACAGAGTTTTTACCACCCTGGTTGCCATGTGGATTGAAGTATGGATAGAGTTTCTCAGTGAAGGTGCAGCCAGTGAAAGAGTAGATAAGGACTCTGGCCTCCACATCATAAAAGGAGACGAGACCTTCCTCATAATCCACAAACACTCCCACTTTCTGGAGCTTCCCTCTTACAGTGAGGAGGACAGGACGGTGAGCAAGAGCCTTGTACTCATTTATATTACTCATACATATAAGCCAGTAGCCGTTTTTTGGAGTCGGTGCGTTTATTCCTGCGTAACCCTTCCTGGTGATGGACTCTCTGGCTACTCCTAAATTCCAGCCAGTCTTCCCTTTTACTTGTATCTCGTAGTAAAACCTTCCTGAGGAGAAGCTTTGTTTTCCTAAAACAGATACATTATTGGAGAATCTCTCTCTGTTGTTTGGGAGGTTCTTCTTTACATCTCCATGACTCACTTGTTTTCCATCCTCAGACAGGATGAGGTTGGGATGTGCTGTATCAGGGTCCAGAGTTACATCCACTGCATATTGCTCGATCCTCCTCAGCTCAGCAATGGCATCGCCCAGCTTCTTCATCTCTTGACTGAGTGTCTTCTCCAGCTGAGCCACAGCTGTGCTCACAATCCCCACATATGAAGACTGATGGACCTTGACCTTTGTCCAGTCTTTGGTGGGTGGAGGGATATTGATGGACGTGAGGTTCTGGAGGAGGTGGAGGTGGTCTTCAGTGTGTGAGAGTTGCCTCAGCTCAGAGCTTCTCTTCTTCAGCTTAGTGATTTCCTCTTCCAGCTCTTTAATGAAGCCTACAGCCTGTTTCTCTGTTGTTTTCTGCTTCTTTTCAATCACATGAATGAGCTCAGCCTGGCTTCTCTCAATACAGCTCACCAGAGCAGTGAAGACATGCACACTGTCTGCTATCTCTCTGTCTGCATCTTTCTTGCTGAGGTCTACTGATTGTTTGACCTGCTGTATCTGCTCTTGTCTCTCCTGGATCATCTGCTGAACTTCGGCCTCTGTCTTTTCCAGCTCAGCCTTCTTTCCATCATATCCCTCTTTCAGAGATACAATTTGGTGTGATTTGTGGTCTGACTCAGTGCAGAACTGACATACACACACGTTGTCAGTCTTACAGAACAGCTCCAGAGGTCTGTCATGTTTCTTACACATCAAGTCTTCCAGGTTCTTCACAGGGTAGATCAGTTTGTGTCGTTTAAACGCTGTGACTCTCTGATGAGGCTCCAGGTGAGTCTCACAGTAGGAGGTCAGACACACCAGGCAGGACTTCACAGCCTTGAGCTTGTTCTCAGTGCAGATTTCACATGACACTTCATCTGGTTTAGCAGCTTCCTGGATGGCGTTGGAAGTTGTTTTCATCCGCTTTGACTTCCTGAACTGATCAACCATCTCAGAAATGAAAGTATTGACGAAGATCTCTGGTCTTTTATAGAAGCTTTTGTTACACAGTGGACACTGACACACATCATTAATGTCCCAGTAATGTGTGATGCAGGCTTTGCAGTAGTTGTGTCCACAGTGAGTGGTGATTGGATCAGTGAACACGTCCAGACAGATAGAACACAGGAACTGCTCTTCAGACAGGAGACTGCTGGCAGACGCCATTTCTACACACTGGGAACAAAGGTTGAAAGTCAAGTCAGTTGTGTAGGCCTATAGCACATTTCATACCATTAGGCTTAATGCACTAACCACAGCCACACACGCACACACGCACGCACACACAAGGTGTGACTAAACGCACCAAAATGCAACTTAGAGTAAAACGTACTTCTTAAACTAAAGGATACTTCTTATTTATACCAAAATCCTGATCAAGCTAGTATACTGTAGTATTTGAGAATCGATGCAAACACACTTTGAGCTTACCTCACTGAAACACTCCATTGAGACAATTATGAACCACAAAATAAGAACCACGGCTAATTAGAAAATATGTGTTTTTGGTCTGTATTCTGTATAGAAAAGTGTATGTAGCCTTTGCTCATTGCTCACCTGTCAATGTCTGTAATTCGTTTCCGTTTATAAAAATCCTGTTGATTTGAAGTTGTTATTGAAATCTAGCTCTGGTTTTTACTTTCGCTTTTGAAACGTCATTGAGATTTCGCAACAGCAACAGTGTCATATTTCATGATGTGACAAAGTGCAGAACACACCTTATGCTATGCGTATGCGCACGCGACACACGCGCACGCGCGCGCGCACACACACACACACACACACACACACACACACACACACACACAGTTCTCTAAAACGTTTAATCACCAAATGTAAGAGCTAAGACTAGTAAGAGTAATTTGCTTAGCTTGTCTCCCTCTAGTGGCTGCCAGGGAAGGAGACAACCAAGGTATTCCTGTGTAGTCTGGCAGTCGGGGTTGTGGGGTGGGAAATTTGGTATAGGCCTACTAGTCTTTTTTTATTGGCCTAAAATATTGTCTATATACATACATTCATGAATCCACTTGCTGACCGTCTGTCGGTATTGAGCAATTTTCTTGTTTCTTAATTGTGACCCTGCAGGCTACCATTAACATCCTAAATGTTAACTTTCCTTATAATAATAATAGCTCAGATTTATATAGCGCTTTTCTAAGTACCCAAAGCACTTTACATAAAACATTACAACATGCTTTAAGTAGCATGTGACATGTCAAACAAGGGGGTTTTCATGATTCTGAATCCATTTCAAGCATTAGTTTGGCACAGCTTACACTCCTTGGGCTAAACAGCCATAGCCACTTGCCAAAATGCGCCCAAAATGTGCTGACCTCATCACATTTGTCATGATGTCTATGGCCGTTTTTAGCCCAAGGAGTGTGCTGTCACATACTACTTAAAGCATAAGGAAAGTTTGACATTTTTGCCTGCCAGGATGTTAATGGTCACAAGAAGAAACCACTATAAAAAAATGCTCAATACTGACAACCGGTCAGCAAGTGGATTCATGAATGTATATAGACAATATTTTAGGCCAATAAAAAAGACTATATAATTTCCCACTTTAAACAAAAGAAGCCTGTTGGCTGCCGGACTAGTGCAAGAGAAGTTTAGAAGCCTAGAGGCTTATAGAATAGATAAACTCTGCTCAGAGTCAGACATATAAACATGTATACATTTATTTCAAAAGACATACCAGTGATACTGTCAAAATATATGCATCAGCCCTAGAGCTTAACAATCAGCACATGCTAGTGGCATCACATACTGAACAGTCACCATAAGACAGTGGTTCACAAACCTTTTCATGTCATGACTCCTTCAAAACCCTCTCAAAGGGCACCTACGGATGGCTGCAATTCCAAACTGGCCCCCGTAAAATCTGTTTCTTTTCCCTTTTTACCTCCATTATGATAAATTCCTGTTCTGTTCTTTGTCTATATAGAAGTGTCTATTTGTACGTCTCTAAATGTTTTTGATGAATTGAACATGGTGGACCCTCTTGTAAACAAGTGTAATGCTTAATTGGGTCGTCCACTCACAGTTAACAGCCTTTGTATTGAGTTTGTGCTTGAAATGTACTGTAATTCTGCAAACTGTTAATAAATATTTCAATCAATCAAAGTCATGTCAAAATGATACTCATTAGCCCTATTTGAAAATATATGCCAAGGACGCCCATAAGAGAACATTTTTACGGCTCTAGCAGTAATTTTCAACCATTTTCATTTCAAGGGTCTGTAGACATGTATGTCTACAGACCTGTCTGTAGACATGTATGTCTACAGACCCCCATTTAATGGCAGAACACTATAAAGTAGCCGGACACACAAATCCAAACAACCTAAAAATGATGGTAATCGAGACCATCCCCAAATCAGTAAGAGGGGGTGACAGACTAAAACAACTCCTCCAAAGAGAGACATTTTGGATAGTCACTCTGAAAGCTACAGTACTCCCCGGCCTAAATGATGACGTTGATTTCTCTCCCTTCTTGTAAAAGTTCCGTTCTTACTACAGTGACTTCTCTCTATTCCTCTCCTCCATCCTCATACATAGTAGGCCTACTACATACCAACATTTATACTTTTATTTTTCCTTTTTTGTTTTCTCCATTTATATACTGTATTTACATTTGATTATTCTCTGGTTTTTGTACGTAATTTTCAGTTTGCTAATGAGCTGTAATAGTTAGGTGTGCACACCCAGGTGTTTGTCGTTTCTGCATTATTCTAATGATGATGTAGTCATGTGATCTAATGAGATGCTGATTACTGGCACTACTTAATGACGTGTCAAACAGTCATCTTTAGTTGACCCTGATGAAGGCCCATGCAGGCCGAAACGCGTTGTGTTTTTAACCCTTGTTTTTAATATTTAACTAATTAATGAAATAAAGGATTTTTCTACTTCTACTGGACAGAGCTGCCTTGGACCCTCTTTTAAGTTCGCCACCTTATATCTCCTTCCACAGTGACATTGACTCAAGGTATAGAACTTTTTAAGAACTCTTGTGCTTTGCTCTATGAAACCCTCTCCAAAGAGCACCTGTCAACAGTTCTCTCTACATATAAAGGACCCACGTAGCGCTTCTTCTTTTATTTTTTTCTGCCCCCATTTAACTATCTCTGGGATCCCAATTTATATTGTAAAATCAATGTTAATTTAACTCTGCAGAGTGTACAAATGGAACCAAATGGACCCGTTAGGGGTCCATTTGGTTCCATTTTTTACACTCTCAGAGTTACAGTCCATTTGGTTCCGAACTATCATTTAACTGGGGACCCCCTGGAACTCTCTCAAGGACCCCTAGGGGTCCCCAACCCCACTTTGGGAACCACTGTGCTGGTGTCATCACATACTGAACAGTCACCATAAGCAACCTCACCACTGAATACACACACATGCATACTGTGGCCACACGATTCATTGTACATCAAGAGTTTATATTAAGGTTCAAATAATGGAAGTCAAAGGATTGCACTCCCCCCCCCCCCCACAAGCAGCCTGTAGGCATTACATTTAGTTTGACTCATACTCAATATTGTGAAAATAGCCAAACTACAAGCTCACAACACCTCACACTGCAAGGTGTTGTGAGCTTGTAGATCGGTTATTTGCCAAATGTTTGCCTCTTTCTTACATATTTGTCAATTTGGTATGAATCATGAAATTGTAACTTTATAAATGCACAAATATGTTTGGTTTGGTTTGTTGTTGAGTGAGAAAATGGATTATTGATTGAATACTTTATTATTTTATTATTTTATCAGTTTCAGAAACTGAAAAAAAATATATATATAATTAATATTATTAGATATTCCACTGTTAGGTTCTTAGCTTACAGTATGTATGATTCATGATGACTATTTTTATGTATTTGATGTATTACCATGTTTTCTGTTCTTGCTTACTGTAAATCGCTCTGGATTGAGAGTGTCTGCTAAATGCCTAAATTGTAATTGTTATACTCTATAGCAATAATGAATGATTACTATCGCAATTATAACCAACAAATGAACAACAATAACAATGTGATTGATTGAAAATTTTATTAAGTTTGCAGAATTACAGTACATTTCAAGCACAAACTCAATGGATGGATCCGAATAAATATTGTGAGGGATCCAAGTCAAAGTCCTAAGCAGTAAGACATGACAACATAGGATATACTGTAGGTTTCCATCCAGTATCGTTTAACAAGCAAACATCTATTTAGATGTGAAGTTCATAGTGTTGTAATATAACAAATCTACAGTATCATGTTTGTAACCTCCAATCCCAGTGGTGGAAAAAAGTACTCACAAAATATCAATACTGCAATTATGTGCAATATAGAACTCTGTTGCAAGTTAAAGTCTGGAATTCAACCTTAAAAGTACAAAAGTAGTGGCTTCAAAATATAGTACCAAAAGTAAAAGTATTCATTGTGCAGAATGTCCCATTTAAAGTTTTCAAATGAATAATCTTTTGAAAATAGCAGATCTACAAGCTCACAATGTGATAGCGATAACTTGTACATCGGCTATTTTTAAATAGACAATATCTATAGGGCTTAAGTGGTTAATGTATGGTTTGTAATAATAATCTGAATTAAGCAACTACTGTAGTAACTAAAGTTTTCAAATAATAGTAAAAGTATGGAAATTGGAAATACTCAAGTAAAGTACATATAGTATACCTTGTAAATGTACTTACTTTCCACCAGTCCAATCCTAATAAACCAGAAGGAAGTGTGACAACAGCTTTGTGTTCATCATCAAAGCAGCATACAGACCCTAAACCTAAATGGAAGACAATTCCATGCAGGTTATTCATAGTTTAGTCATCTGAAAAGTTTCACTTTGTCTGGTTTTAGTCGACTAAATATAAAATCAGTTTAGTATTATTTCCGTCAGTGACGGTGAAGGTTGACGAAAATGCTCTCTCGCTGCTAGAGAGCATAATATGCAAGTCTACCACAAATTGAACAAATATTACCCAGTGATGTAATTTTGGCCAGATTATAAAAGATTAACATAATTTTGGTTAGATTCTTGTACATTGACATGTTATTTCAATAAAACAAGAGAACACTGAATTAAAAAAAAAAAAAAAACATACGTCTATATAATGTAGGTAGTAGTTAGTCTTTATTCATTAACATCAGCTGCACACAGTGAAATATATTATTAACATCAGAATCTTCAATGATGGCAGGGTCTTTTCAGATACATTCATTTAATTGAAGTTCTTCAAAAAAAAAAATACATTTAATTTAACAATTGGATGGATTTGACAGTTTGATGAGAAGATCTATTATGAATTTTATTGTTGGTATTTCCCTACATTGTCTTCCGTGTGTGTGTGTGTGTGTGTGTGTGTGTGTGCAAATTATTAAAATAACTCCTTAATTCTTGGGATTATAAACCTGTGTGGCCTGGCTGTTTGGGGACTAGTCTGGGAAGGAAGAAGTACACTTTTTATGTTGCACCTAGAGACCCCAAGCCTGGGTCGCAACACTATACATGAACCTTAAATATACACACTTAAATCACAATGAATATTGTCACAGGAAGCTGAGGATGAGTCTAATTTGTGTAACTGACAGGAGAGATGGTCAGGGGAACAGAGTTTTTACCACCCTGGTTGCCATGTGGATTGAAGTATGGATAGAGTTTCTCAGTGAAGGTGCAGCCAGTGAAAGAGTAGATTAGAACTCTGGCCTCCACATCATAAAAGGAGACCAGACCTTCCTCATAATCCACAAACAATCCCACTTTCTGGAGGTTCTCTCTTACAGCGAGGAGGACATAAGGGTCAGCAAGAGCCTTGTACTCATTTATATTACCCATACATATAGACCAGTAGCCGTTTTTTGGAGTCGGAGTCTCCGGTGCAGCCTTCCTGTTGATAGACTCTCTGGCTACTCCTAAATCCCAGCCAGTCTTCCCTCCTACTTGTATCTTGTAGTAAAACCTTCCTGAGGAGACGCTTTGTTTTCCTAAAACAGAGAAATTCTGGGAGAATCTCTCTCTGTCTGGGAGGTTCTTCTTTACATGTCCATGACTCACTTGTTTTCCATCCTCAGACAGGATGAGGTTGGGATGTGCTGTATCAGGGTCCAGAGTTACATCGACTGCATATTGCTCGATCCTCCTCAGCTCAGCAATGGCATCACCCAGCTTCTTAATCTCTAGACTGAGTGTCTTCTCCATCTGAGCCACAGCTGTGCTCACAATCCCCACATATGAAGATTGATGGACCTTGACCTTTGTCCAGTCTTTGGTGGGTGGAGGGATGTTGATGGACGTGAGGTTCTGGAGGAAGTGGAGGTGGTCTTCAGTGTGTGAGAGCTGCCTCAGCTCAGAGCTTCTCTCCTTAAGCTTAGTGATTTCCTGTAACAGCTCTTTAATGAAGCCTACAGCCTCATCCTCTGTTGTTTCCTGCTTCTCTTCAATCACATGAATGAGCTCAGCCTGGCTTCTCTCAATACAGCTCACCAGAGCAGTGAAGACCAGCACACTGTCTGCTATCTCTCGGTCTGCATCTTTCTTGCTGAGGTCTACTGATTGTTTGACCTGCTGTATCTGCTCTTGTCTCTCCTGGATCATCTGCTGAACTTCGGCCTCTGTCTTTCCCAGCTCAGCCTTCTTTCCATCATATCCCTCTTTCAGAGATACAATTTGGTGTAATTTGTGGTCTGACTCAGTGCAGAACTGACATACACACACGTTGTCAGTCTTACAGAACAGCTCCAGAGGTCTGTCATGTTTCTTACACATCAAGTCTTCCAGGTTCTTCACAGGGTAGATCAGTTTGTGTCGTTTAAACGCTGTGACTCTCTGATGAGGCTCCAGGTGAGTCTCACAGTAGGAGGTCAGACACACCAGGCAGGACTTCACAGCCTTGAGCTTGTTCTCAGTGCAGATTTCACATGACACTTCATCTGGTTTAGCAGGTTCCTGGATGGCGTTGGAAATTGTTTTCATCTGCTTTGACTTCCTGAACTGATCAACCATCTCAGAAATTAAAGTATTGACATAGATCTCTGGTCTTTTATAGAAGCTTTTGTTACACAGTGGACACTGACACACATCATTAGTGTCCCAGTGATGTGTGATGCAGGCTTTGCAGTAGTTGTGTCCACATGGAGTGGCGATTGGATCGGTGAACACATCCAGACAGATAGAACACAGGAAGTGCTCTTCAGACAGGAGACTGCTGGCAGACGCCATTTCTACACTGGGAACAAAGGTGAAAGTCAAGTCAGTTGTGTAGGCCTATAGCACATTTCATACCATTAGACTTAATGCACTTCACATGAATGAATAACCATGTGAACAGCACCTAATCACACAAACATCATAAGAGTAAAACATACCACCCACACACAATTTACTTGGCAGTTGTGGTGTGTGCTGTACATGAAACACATAATATATAAGTGTATCAGCAGCAATAATAATCTCTAATCAACAAATCATAGATAGCAGTTCAATCCAATAATAATAAACCATTGTCAGATCATAGAATAATTATTATCTAAATAAGGCATCAATCAATAATAATGTAGGCCTAACTTATAATGAGGGCACCATAAGGATGTAGCCTATATATCAAATATACATGCAAAAAGATAATACACACTATATATATCAAACATGTATGAATATGATGCAGTGAAATCAGGCCAAACACTCCAATTAGGCACCAACTAATTAGTCCACATTTCAGTTCAATAAACCACAGATAAACAGGAGCAAACATTCGACACGACACAAAGCACATGGGCAGTGCTATGGCAATGAACAAAGTTGATGTTCCATAAGCTTTCTGACTCACGTTTGTTCTTGGACGCACACGGTTTGAGCCTGAGGCTTGAAGAAAGGTGGTAGTTCTGGAGGTTGAGGGAAGAAGCCGCACGGTGTGGTGAGCTGAGCATGCATCAGAGAATGAGTGCACGGTGCAGCTAGTTCTACTTATATAGCCTCCCACACCTGTGCGTGGCCAATGAACAGGCTTGATTGGGTGTCAGTGACTCTCCATGAGCCTTTTGACACAGACACACACACACACACAGACACACACAGTTCTCTGTTTAATCACCAAATGTAAGAGCTAAGACTAGTAAGAGTAATTTTGCTTAGCATGTCTCCCTCTAGTGGCTACCAGGGAAGGAAGCCACTATAGACAACCAAGGTATTCCTGTGTAGTCCGGCAGTTGGGGTTGTGGGGTGGGACATTTGGTATATACTATAGTCTTTTTTATTGGCCTAAAATATTGGTCATGAATCCACTTGCTGACCGTCTGTCAGACGGTATTGAGCCATTTTTTTGTTTCTTGTGACCCTGGCTACCATTAACATCCTAAATGTTAACTTTTCTTATAATAATAGCTCAGATTTATATAGCGCTTTTCTAAGTACCCAAAGCACATTACATAAAACATTACAACATGCTTTAAGTAGCATGTGACATGTCAAACAAGGGGGTTTTCATGATTCTGAATCCATTCCAAGCATAATTGGCACAGAATACACTCCTTGGGCAAAACAGCCATAGCCACTTGCCAAAATGCGCCCAAAATGTGCTGACCTCATCACATTTGTCATGATGTCTATGGCTGTTTTTAGCCCAAGGAGTGTGCTGTCACATACTACTTAAAGCATAAGGAAAGTTTGATGAATTTTTGCCTGCCATAGGATGTTAATGGTGGGGTCACAAGAAACCCCTATAAGAATTGTTCAATACTGACCGGTCAGCAAGTGGATTCATGAATGTATAGACAATATTTTAGGCCAATAAAAAAGACTATATCATTTCCCACTTTAAACAAAAGAAGCCTGTTGGCTGCCGGACTAGTGCAAGAGAAGTTTAGAAGCCTAGAGGCTTATAGAATAGATAAACTCTGCTCACACTAGAGAGGCTTTTAGAATAGATAAACTCTGCTCAGAGTCAGACAGGCTACATTTATTTCAAAAGACATACCATGTGATACTGTCAAAATATATGCATCAGCCCTAGAGCTTAACAATCAGCACATGCTAGTGGCATCACATACTGAACAGTCACCATAAGCAACCTCACCACTGAATACACACATTATGCATAATTGTAAAGAACTGTGGCCACACGATTAATTGTACATCAAGAGTTTATATTAAGGTTCAAATAATGGAAGTCAAAGGATTGCACTTGTACCTTAACAAGATTTCAGCCATCATAGGGCTACAATACAACACACAAAAACAAATACACCAATTCAAGCCTTCAGTGACTGACGACTAGGCCTATATACAAATATGCTTGAGTTGGTGATTCGAAGTCCCAGGATTGCACTTAATTGCCACCTTCTGGCATTCACATTTAACCTCAAATGTTTTTTTATACACATAATCCCCCCCCCCCCCCCCCCCCCTGTTTCCCCCATCAGTTTTTTTTACAAAAAATTGCCAACATATATAGGCCAAAGGGTTCCCATTAACCTTTCAGGCTGCAGCTCATATTTGAACTGGAAACCCCCCACCCTGGCATGGCACCCTGCTAGGCATTACATTTAGTTTGACTGATACTCAATATTGTGAAAATAGCCAAACTACAAGCTCACAACACCTCGCACTGCAAGGTGTTGTGAGCTTGTAGAACGGTTATTTGCAAAATGTTTGCCTCTTTCTTACATATTTGGATTCGGATCGCTAGACTCTGCAGTGGTGGACGGTACTTTGTATAATGGTCTATCATTTCAGAAGTGTTGGACAGGTAAAAATCATAAAGATTTCAAATGGTGCAAAACATGTATTGTTCATACAATGGGTTCAATAGACAGTGGTGTGACATAGAATAAATATTGAAATATTGTGAGGGATCCAAGTCAAAGTCCTAAGCAGTAAGACATGACAACGTAGGATATACTGTAGGTTTCCAGCCAGTATCGTTTAACAAGCAAAAATCTATTTAGATGTGAAGTTCATACGGTTGTAATATAACAATCCTACAGTATCATGTTTGTAACCTCCAATCCCAGTGGTGGAAAAAAGTACTCACATTTTTTATTTAAGTAAAAATATCAATACTGCAATTATGTGCAATATAGAAATACTCTGTTACAAGTAAATGTCTGGAATTCAATCTTAAAAGTACAAAAGTAGTGGCTTCAAAATATAGTACCAAAAGTAAAAGTATTCATTGTGCAGAATGTCCCATTTAAAGTTTTCAAATGAATAATCTTTTGAAAATAGCAGATCTACAAGCTCACAATGTGATAGTGATAACTTGGAATACGAGACGGCTCGCCCCTTTTCCAACTCGCCCAAAGCGGCGAAGATCGGTCGCCCAAACGGGAAGAGCGGTCGCCCCAACGGACCGATAATTGAAAACCTTAGAAGTTAGACTTATTACCCCCTTTTAGACTTATAGCATAATGTACAGATAATAGCCTACTACTATACTATACTATACATACTATACTATATTATATTATATATTATACATGTGTACTATAAAGTGCTATGACTATTCGAAATTCTGTGGCGAGCCGTCTTCACTTTTCGAAATTCTGTGGCGAGCCGTCTTCACTTTTCGCGGGGGCGAGATGGAAAAGGGGCGAGATGACCTGGTACCATAACTTGTACATCTGCTATTTTTAAATAGACAAAATCTATAGGGCTTAAGTGGTTAATGTATGGTTTGTAATAATATTCTGAATTAAGCAACTACTGTAGTAACTAAAGTTTACAAATAATTGTAGTAAAAGTATGGAAATTGGAATTAAGCGGAAATACTCAAGTAAAGTACATATAGTATACCTTGTAAATGTACTTACTACTTTCCACCAGTCCAATCCTAATAAACCAGAAGGAAGCGTGACAACAGCTTTGTGTTCATCATCAAAGCAGCATACAGACCCTAAACCTAAATGGAATACAATTCCATTCAGGTTATTCATATTTTAGTCATCTGAAAAGTTTAACTTTGTCTGGTTTTAGTCGACTAAATATAAAATCAGTTTAGTATTTTCGTCAGTGACAAAAGGTTGACGAAAATTCTCTGTCGCTGCTAGAGAGCACAATATGCAAGTCTACCACAAATTGAACAAATATTACCCAGTGATTTTGGCCAGATTAAACAAATTTCGCATAAAAGATTAACATAATTTTGGTTAGATTCTTGTACATTGACATGTATATATTATTTCAATAAAAGACTGAATAAAAAACACTGTACAAACAACAACATAAGTCTATATAATGTAGGTAGTAGTTAGTCTTTATTCATTAACATCAGCTGCACAGTGAAATATATTATAAACATTAGAATCATCTTCAATGGCTTCAACGTTCATTTAATTGAAGTTCTTTTAAAAAAAAAAATTAGAACATTTAATTTAACAATTGGATGGATTTGACAGTTTGATGAGAAAATCTATTATGAATTTTACTGTTGGTATGTTGAACCTAGAGACCCCAAGCCTGGGTCGCAGCACTACATTACCTTAAATATACACACTTAAATCACAATGAATATTGTCACAGAAAGCTGAGGATGAGTCTAATTTGTGTAACTGACAGGAGAGATGGTCAGGGGAACAGAGTTTTTACCACCCTGGTTGCCATGTGGATTGAAGTATGGATAGAGTTTCTCAGTGAAGGTGCAGCCAGTGAAAGAGTAGATTAGAACTCTGGCCTCCACATCATAAAAGGAGACCAGACCTTCCTCGTAATCCACAAACAATCCCACTTTCTGGAGGTTCTCTCTTACAGTGAGGAGGACATAAGGGTCAGCAAGAGCCTTGTACTCATTTATATTAATCATACATATAAGCCAGTAGCCGTTTTTTGGAGTCAGTGCATTTATTCCCTTGAAATTCTTCCTGTTGATGGACTCTCTGGCTACTCCTAATTCCCAGGCAGTCTTCCCTTTTACTTGTATCTCGTAGTAAAACCTTCCTGAGGAGAAGCTTCGTTTTCCTAAAACAGAGAAATTCTGGGAGAATCTCTCTCTGTTTGGGAGGTTCTTCTTTACATCTCCATGACTCACTTGTTTTCCATCCTCAGACAGGATGAGGTTGGGATGTGCTGTATCAGGGTCCAGAGTTACATCTACTGCATATTGCTGGATCCTCCTCAGCTCAGCATCACCCAGCTTCTTCATCTCTTGACTGACTGTCTTCTCCAGCTGAGCCACAGCTGTGCTCACAATCCCCACATATGAAGACTGATGGACCTTGACCTTTGTCCAGTCTTTGGTGGGTGGAGGGATGTTGATGGACGTGAGGTTCTGGAGGAGGTGGAGGTGGTCTTCAGTGTGTGAGAGTTGCCTCAGCTCAGAGCTTCTCTTCTTCAGCTTAGTGATTTCCTCTTCCAGCTCTTTAATGAAGCCTACAGCCTGTTTCTCTGTTGTTTTCTGCTTCTTTTCAATCACATGAATGAGCTCAGCCTGGCTTCTCTCAATACAGCTCACCAGAGCAGTGAAGACATGCACACTGTCTGCTATCTCTCTGTCTGCATCTTTCTTGCTGAGGTCTACTGATTGTTTGACCTGCTGAATCTTCTCTTGTCTCTCCTGGATCATTTGCTGAACTTCGGCCTCTGTCTTTCCCAGCTCAGCCTTCTTTCCATCATATTCCTCTCTCAGAGATACAAATTGGTGCAATTTGTGGTCTGACTCAGTGCAGAACTGACAAACACACACGTTGTCAGTCTTACAGAACAGTTCCAGAGGTCTGTCATGTTTCTTACACATCAAGTCTTCCAGGTTCTTCACAGGGTCGATGAGTTTGTGTCGTGTTAACGCTGTGACTCTCTGATGAGGCTCCAGGTGAGTCTCACAGTAGGAGGTCAGACACACCAGGCAGGACTTCACGGCCTTGAGCTTGTTCTCAGAACAGATGTCACAGCACACTTCATCTGGTTTAGCAGCTTCCTGGATGGCGTTGGAAGTTGTTTTCATCTGCTTTGACTTCCTGAACTGATCAACCATCTCAGAAATGAAAGTATTGACAAAGATCTCCGGTCTTTTATAGAAGCTTTTGTTACACAGTGGACACTGACACACATCATTAGTGTCCCAGTAATGTGTGATGCAGGCTTTGCAGTAGTTGTGTCCACATGGAGTGGCGATTGGATCAGTGAACACGTCCAGACAGATAGAACACAGGAACTGCTCTTCTGACAGGAGACTGCTGGCAGACGCCATTTCTACACACTGGGAACAAAGGTGAAAGTCAAGTCAGTTGTGTAGGCCTATAGCACATTTCATACCATTAGGCTTAATGCACTAACCACAGCCACACACACGCACGCACGCGCACACACGCGCGCGCGCGCACACACACACACACACACACACACAAGGTGTGACTAAACGCACCAAAATGCAACTTAGTAAAACGTACTTCTTAAACTAAAGGATACTTCTTATTTATACCAAAACCAAGCTAGTATACTGTAGTATTTGAGAATCGATGCAAACACACTTTGAGTTTACCTCACTGAAACACTCCATTGAGACAATTATGAACCACAAAATAAGAACCACGGCTAATTAGAAAATATGTGTTTTTGGTCTGTATTCTGTATAGAAAAGTGTATGTAGCCTTTGCTCATTGCTCACCTGTCAATGTCTGTAATTCGTTTCCGTTTATACAAAATCCAGTTGATTTGAAGTTGTTATTGAAATTTAGCTCTGGTTTTTACTTTCGCTTTTGAAACGTCATTGAGATTTCGCAACAGCAGCAGTGTCATATTTCATGATGTGACAAAGTGCAGAACACACCTTATGCTATGCGTATGCGCACGCGGCACACACACGCACGCACGCAAGCGCGCGCGCACACACACACACGCACACACACACAGTTCTCTAAAACGTTTAATCACCAAATGTAAGAGCTAAGACTAGTAAGAGTAATTTGCTTAGCATGTCTCCCTCTAGTGGCTGCCAGGGAAGGAGACAACCAAGGTATTCCTGTGTAGTCTGACAGTCGGGGTTGTGGGGTGGGAAATATGGTATAGGCCTACTAGTCTTTTTTTATTGGCCTAAAATATTGTCTATATACATACATTCATGAATCCACTTGCTGACCGTCTGTCGGTATTGAGCAATTTTCTTGTTTCTTAATTGTGACCCTGCAGGCTACCATTAACATCCTAAATGTTAACTTTCCTTATAATAATAATAGCTCAGATTTATATAGCGCTTTTCTAAGTACCCAAAGCACTTTACATAAAACATTACAACATGCTTTAAGTAGCATGTGACATGTCAAACTAGGGGGTTTTCATGATTCTGAATCCATTTCAAGCATTAGTTTGGCACAGCTTACACTCCTTGGGCTAAACAGCCATAGCCACTTGCCAAAATGCGCCCAAGATGTGCTGACCTCATCACATTTGTCATGATGTCTATCGCCGTTTTTAGCCCAAGGAGTGTGCTGTCACATGCTACTAGGAAAGTTTGACATTTTTGCCTGCCATAGGATGTTAATGGTGGGGTCACAAGAAGAAACCACTATAAAAAAATGCTCAATACTGACAACCGGTCAGCAAGTGGATTCATGAATGTATAGACAATATTTTAGGCCAATAAAAAATACTATATACCAAATTTCCCCACTTAAAACAAAAGAAGCCTGTTGGCTGCCGGACTAGTGCAAGAGAAGTTTAGAAGCCTAGAGGCTTATAGAATAGATAAACTCTGCTCAGACTAGAGAGGCTTTTAGAATAGATAAACTCTGCTCAGAGTCAGACATATAAAAATGTATACATTTATTTCAAAAGACATACCATGTGATACTGTCAAAATATATGCACCAGCCCTAGAGCTTATCAATCAGCACATGCTAGTGGCATCACATACTGAACAAACAGTCACCATAAGCCAGTGGTTCACAAACCTTTTCATGTCATGTCAAAATGATACGTCTACCACAAGTTGAACAAATATTACCCAGTGATGTAATTTTGGCCAGATTAAACAAATTTCGCATAAAAGATTAACATAATTTTGGTTAGATTCTTGTACATTGACATGTATATATTATTTCAATAAAACAAGATAAAACACTGAATAAAAAAACATACAAACAACATCATAAGTCTATATAATGAAGGTAGTAGTTAGTCATTTATTCATTAACATCAGCTGCACACAGTGAAATAATATATTAACATCAGAATCATTGATGTTAATGTCTCTAAAGCACAAAACTGATTTTTCACCTAAAATCTTCAATGGAGAACACCATTTGCAAACCATATTAGTCTTGTCAGATACGTTCATTTAATTGAAGTTCTTTAAAAAAGTTTAATTCCTTCCCTGTGTGTGTGTGTGTGTGTGTGTGTGTGTGTGTGTGTGTGTGTGTGCGTGTGTGCGTGCGTGCGTGCAAATTATGACAATAAATCCTTAATTCTTGGGATTATAAACATGTGTGGCCTGGCTGTTTGGGGACTAGTCTGGGAAGGAAGAAGTCCACCTTTTATGTTGCACCTAGAGACCCCAAGCCTGGGTCGCAACACTATACAAGTATACATGAACCTTAAATATACACACTTAAATCACAATGAATATTGTCACGGAAAGCTGAGGATGAGTCTAATTTGTGTAACTGACAGGAGAGATGGTTAGGGGAACAGAGTTTTTACCACTCTGGTTGCCATGTGGATTCAAGTATGGATAGAGTTTCTCAGTGAAGGTGCAGCCAGTGAAAGAGTAGATAAGGACTCTGGCCTCCACATCATAAAAGGAGACGAGACCTTCCTCATAATCCACAAACACTCCCACTTTCTGGAGCTTCTCTCTTACAGTGAGGAGGACATGAGTGTGAGCAAGAGCCTTGTACTCATTTATATTACTCATACATATAAGCCAGTAGCCGTTTTTTGGAGTCGGTGCGTTTATTCTCTTGTTGATGGACTCTCTGGCTACTCCTAAATTCCAGCCAGTCTTCCCTTTTACTTGTATCTCGTAGTAAAACCTTCCTGAGGAGAAGCTTCGTTTTCCTAAAACAGAGAAACTCATGGAGAATCTCTCTCTGTTGTCTGGGAGGGTCTTCCTTACATCTCCATGATTCACTTGTTTTCCATCCTCAGACAGGATGAGGTTGGGATGTGCTGTATCAGGGTCCAGAGTTACATCCACTGCATATTGCTCGATCCTCCTCAGCTCAGCAATGGCATCACCCAGCTTCTTCATCTCTTGACTGAGTGTATTCTCCATTTGAGCCACAGCTGTGCTCACAATCCCCACATATGAAGACTGATGGACCTTGACCTTTGTCCAGTCTTTGGTGGGTGGAGGGATATTGATGGACGTGAGGTTCTGGAGGAGGTGGAGGTGGTCTTCAGTGTGTGAGAGTTGCCTCAGCTCAGAGCTTCTCTTCTTCAGCTTAGTGATTTCCTGTTCCAGCTCTTTAATGAAGCCTACAGCCTGTTTCTCTGTTGTTTTCATCTTCTCTTCAATCACATCAATGAGCTCAGCCTGGCTTCTCTCAATACAGCTCACCAGAGCAGTGAAGACATGCACACTGTCTGCTATCTCTCTGTCTGCATCTTTCTTGCTGAGGTCCACTGATTGTTTGACCTGCTGTATCTGCTCTTGTCTCTCCTGGATCATCTGCTGAACTTCGGCCTCTGTCTTTCCCAGCTCAGCCTTCTTTCCATCATATCCCTCTTTCAGAGATACAATTTGGTGTAATTTGTGGTCTGACTCAGTGCAGAACTGACATACACACACGTTGTCAGTCTTACAGAACAGCTCCAGAGGTCTGTCATGTTTCTTACACATCAAGTCTTCCAGGTTCTTCACAGGGTAGATCAGTTTGTGTCGTTTAAACGCTGTGACTCTCTGATGAGGCTCCAGGTGAGTCTCACAGTAGGAGGTCAGACACACCAGGCAGGACTTCACAGCCTTGAGCTTGTTCTCAGTGCAGATTTCACATGACACTTCATCTGGTTTAGCAGGTTCCTGGATGGCGTTGGAAGTTGTTTTCATCTGCTTTGACTTCCTGAACTGATCAACCATCTCAGAAATGAAAGTATTGACAAAGATCTCTGGTCTTTTATAGAAGCTTTTGTTACACAGTGGACACTTACACACATCATTAGTGTCCCAGTAATGTGTGATGCAGGCTTTGCAGTAGTTGTGTCCACATGGAGTGGCGATTGGATCGGTGAACACATCCAGACAGATAGAACACAGGAACTGCTCTTCTGACAGGAGACTGCTTGCAGACGCCATTTCTACACACTGGGAACAAAGGTTGAAAGTCAAGTCAGTTGTGTTGGCCTATAGCACATTTCATACCATTAGACTTAACATGAAGAACCATGTGAACAGCACCTAACCACAGCCACACGCAGGCAGACACACACACACACACACACACACACACACACACACACACACACACACACACACACACACACACACACACACAAAATGTGTGACTAAATGCACCACTAAAATGCAGAACTTGCATAAAACTTGAGTAAAACGTACTTCTTAAAGGATACTTATGTATACCAAAACCCTGATCAAGCTAGTATACTGTAGTATTTGAGAATCGATGCAAACACACTTTGAGTTTACCTCACCGAAACACTCCATTGAGACAATTATGAACCACAAAATAAGAACCACGGCTAATTATAGCCGCAATTTGCAACTCTAGATTTTTTTATAATGGGATGAATCTAGAGTTGCAATACCCTCCATTGACTCCCCACTCATCCAATTTGGTTTGTGATCTGCTTGTCTTAAACAACGTTAAACTCACAAACATTGCAGCTGTAGACCCAGCTTGAATTATCCTCTTTCAATCTGCCGAGCTTGTTTTTCATACAAATCCCCCGTAGACATGTTATGAGCTACTTTCTGTCAAGACATCCTCTGTAGGCGATTCTTTTTCTAAGTGTTGCAGTTTGGAAGCACTCTTTTGTGTTAACGGGTCGCGCTGCTGCCTCCTGCATTATGTGTAAATTCGAAACAGGTGGTACGCTGGGCCGTTCAGTGACCAAACTCCAGCACTTAGAAAAAGAATCACCTGCACAGAATTTCTTGACAGAAAGTAGCTCATAACATGTCTACGGGGGATTTTTATGAAAAACGGCAGATTGAAAGAGGATAATTCAAGCTTGGACTACAGCTGCAATGTTGGTGAGTTTAACGTCGTTTAAGACAAGCAGATCGCAAACCAAATTGGATGAGTGGGGAGTCAATGGAGGGTATTGCAACTCTAGATTCATCCCATTGTAAACAAATCTAGAGTTGCAAATTGCGGCTAGGCTAATTAGAAAATATGTGTTTTTGGTCTGTAGCCTATTCTGTATAGAAAGGTTTTATGTAGCCTATGCTCATTGCTCACCTGTCAATGTCTGTAATTCGTTTCCGTTTATACAAAATCCAGTTGATTTGAAGTTGTTATTGAATTAGCTCTGGTTTTTACTTTCGCTTTTGAAACGTCATTGAGATTTCGCAACAGCAGCAGTGTCAATGTGTCATTTTTCACGATGTGACAAAGTGCAACACACACACACACACACACACACACACACACAGTTCTCTAAAACGTTTAATCACCAAATGTATAAGAGCTAAGACTAGTAAGAGTAATTTTGCTTAGCATGTCTCCCTCTAGTGGCTAGTCCGGCAGTCGGGGTTGTGGGGTGGGTGGGAAATTTGGTAATACTATAGTCTTTTTTATTGTCCTAAAATATTGTCTATATACATTGACATTCATCCATTCCAAGCATTAGTTTGGCACAGAATACACTCCTTGGGCGACCCAAAATGCCCAAAATGTGCTGACCTCATTTGTCATGACGTCTATGGCCGTTTTTAGCCCAAGGCCTAGTGTGCTGTCACATGCTACTTAAAGCATGAGGAAAGTTTGACATTTTTGCCTGCCATAGGATGTTAAAGGTAGGGTCACAAGAAACCCCTATTGCTCAATACTGACAACCAGTCAGAAAGTGGATTCATGAATATTTTAGGCCAATAAAAAAGACTATATACTAAATTTCCCACTTTAAACAAAAGAAGCCTGTTGGCTGCCGGACTAGTGCAAGAGAAGTTTAGAAGCCTAGAGGCTTATAGAATAGATAAACTCTGCTCAGACTAGAGAGGCTTTTAGAATAGATAAACTCTGCTCAGAGTCAGACATATAAAAATGTATACATTTATTTCAAAAGACATACATGTGATACTGTCAAAATATATGCATCAGCCCTAGAGCTTAACAATCAGCACATGCTAGTGGTATCACATACTGAACAGTCACCATAAGACAGTGGTTCACAAACCGTTTCATGTCATGTCAAAATGATACTCATTAACCCTATTTGAAAATACATGCCAAGGACGCCCATAAGAGAACATTTTTACAGCTCTAGCAGTAATTTTCAACCATTTTCATTTCAAGGGCCCCCAGTTTGACATGTATTAGTCTACAGATTCCCATTTAACTATCTCTGGGATCCATGTTTTAGTCTACAGACCCCCATTTAACTATCTCTGGGATCCATGTATTAGTCTACAGACCCCCATTTAACTATCTCTGGGATCCATGTTTTAGTCTACAGACCCCCATTTAACTATCTCTGGGATCCATGTATTAGTCTACAGACCCCCATTTAACTATCTCTGGGATCCCAATTTATATTGTAAAATCAATGTTAATTTAACTCTGCAGAGTGTACAAATGGAACCAAATGGACCCCTTAGGGGTCCATTTGGTTCCATGTTTTACACTCTCAGAGTTACAGTCCATTTGGTTCCAAACTATCATTTAGCTGGGGACCCCCTGGAACTCTCTCAAGGACCCCTAGGGGTCCCCAGACCCCACTTTGGGAACCACTGTGCTGATGTCATCACATACTGAACAGTCACCATAAGCAACCTCACCACTGAATACACACATTATGCATAATTGTAAAGAACTGTGGCCACACGATTAATTGTACATCAAGAGTTTATATTAAGGTTCAAATACTGGAAGTCAAAGGATTGCACATTCTCTCTCTCTCTTCCACTGTTAGCTTACAGTATGTATGATTCATGATGACTATTTTTATGTATTAGATGTATTACCATGTTTTTTGTTCTTGCTTACTGTAAATCGCTCTGGATTGAGTGTGTCTGCTAAATGCCTAAATTGTAATTGTTATACTCTATACAGTAGCAATAATGAATGATTACTATCGCAATTATAACCAACAAATGAACAACAATAACAATGTGATGGATTGGGATCGCTAGACTCTGCAGTGGTGGACGGTACTTTGTATAATGGTCTATCATTTCAGAAGTGTTGGACAGGTAAAAATCACAAAGATTTCAAATGGTGCAAAACATGTATTGTTTATACAATGGGTTCAATAGACAGTGGTGTGACATAGAAGAAATATTGTGAGGGATCCAAGTCAAAGTCCTAAGCAGTAAGACATGACAACATAGGATATACTGTAGGTTTCCATCCAGTATCGTTTAACAAGCAAAAATCTATTTAGATGTGAAGTTCATAGTGTTGTAATATAACAATCCTACAGTATCATGTTTGTAACCTCCAATCCCAGTGGTGGAAAAAAGCACTCACATTTCTTATTTAAGTGAAAATATCAATACTGCAATTATGTGCAATATAGAAATCTGTTACAAGTAAATGTCTGGAATTCAACCTTAAAAGTACAAAAGTAGTGGCTTCAAAATATAGTACCAAAAGTAAAAGTATTCATTGTGCAGAATGTCCCATTTGAAGTTTTCAAATGAATAATCTTTTGAAAATAGCAGATCTACAAGCTCACAATGTGTTAGGCTGAGCTCACACCTTTCATGCAATTCTCGTGCTCGTTGGATGCTCGTTGGGTAGTGTCATGGCCGCCCAATGTATTGCCAATGGAGGTCACATGGTTTGACCCAACATTGTGTTGTGTGAGGGGGAGGGGCGCAGTCGTCCGCCCCTCCCCCTCACACAACACAATGTTGGGTCAAACCATGTGACCTCCATTGGAAATGCATTGGGCCGCTGGGCGGCCATGACACAACACCCAACGAGCACAGAATTGCATGAAAGGTGTGAGCTCAGCCATAGTGATAACTTGTACATCGGCTATTTTTAAATAGACAAAATCTATAGGGCTTAAGTGGTTATTGTATGGTTTGTAATAATAATCTGAATTAGCAACTACTGTAGTAACTAAAGTTTTCAAATAGTTGTAGTAAAAGTATGGAAATTGGAATTAATCGGAAATACTCAAGTAAAGTACATATAGTATACCTTGTAAATGTACTTACTTTCCACCAGTCCAATCCTAATAAACCAGAAGGAAGTGTGACAACAGCTTTGTGTTCATCATCAAAAAGCAGCATACAGACCCTAAACCTAAATTCAGGTTATTCATGTGAAAAGTTTTACTTTGTCTGGTTTTAGTCGACTAAATATAAAATCAGTTTAGTATTATTTTCGTCAGTGACAAAAGGTTGACGAAAATTCTCTCTCTCTCGCTGCTAGAGAGCATAATATGCAAGTCTACCACAAATTGAACAAATATTACCCAGTGATGTAATTTTGGCCAGATTAAACAAATTTCGCATAAAAGATTAACATAATTTTGGTTAGATTCTTGTACATTGACATGTATATATTATTTCAATAAAAGACTGAATAAAAAACATACTGTACAAACAACAACATAAGTCTATATAATGTAGGTAGTAGTTAGTCTTTATTCATTAACATCAGCTGCACAGTGAAATATATTATTAACATCAGAATCATCTTCAATGTCCATTTGCAAACCATATTAGTCTTTTCAGATACGTTCATTTAATTGAAGTTCTTTTTAAAAAAAAAGTTAGAACATTTAATTTAACAATTGGATGGATTTGACAGTTTGATGAGAAAATCTATTATGAATTTTATTGTTGGTATTGCCCTACATTGTCTTCCTTCCGTGTGTGTGTGTGTGTGTGTGTGTGTGTGTGTGTGTGTGTGTGTGTGTGTGTGTGTGTGTGTGTGTGTGTGTGTGTGTGTGCAAATTATGAAAATAACTCCTTAATTCTTGGGATTATAAACCTGTGTGGCCTGGCTGTTTGGGGACTAGTCTGGGAAGGAAGAAGTCCACTTTTTATGTTGCACCTAGAGTAGCCTGGTTAATAAACCAGACCGAATCAGCCGTTGGCAAAAAAAAGTTGCCTACCAGCGGATTATATACCGCGACAGTGTTGTGTGATATTAGTCTGGTTTATTAGCCAGGCTACACCTAGAGACCCCAAGCCTGGGTCGCAACACTAAACACACACACACGCGCACACACGCGCACACACACACACACACACACACACACACACACACACACACACACACACACACACAAGGTGTGACTAAACGCACCAAAATGCAATTTAGAGTAAAACGTACTTCTTAAACTAAAGGATACTTCTTATTTATACCAAAACCCTGATCAAGCTAGTATACTGTAGTATTTGAGAATCGATGCAAACACACTTTGAGTTTACCTCACTGAAACACTCCATTGAGACAATTATGAACCACAAAATAAGAACCACGGCTAATTAGAAAATATGTGTTTTTGGTCTGTATTCTGTATAGAAAAGTGTATGTAGCCTTTGCTCATTGCTCACCTGTCAATGTCTGTAATTCGTTTCCGTTTATAAAAATCCTGTTGATTTGAAGTTGTTATTGAAATCTAGCTCTGGTTTTTACTTTCGCTTTTGAAACGTCATTGAGATTTCGCAACAGCAGCAGTGTCATATTTCATGATGTGACAAAGTGCAGAACACACCTTATGCTATGCGTATGCGCACGCGGCACACACACGCACGCACGCAAGCGCGCGCGCGCGCACACACACACACACACACACACACACACACACACACGCACACACACACACACAGTTCTCTAAAACGTTTAATCACCAAATGTAAGAGCTAAGACTAGTAAGAGTAATTTGCTTAGCATGTCTCCCTCTAGTGGCTGCCAGGGAAGGAGACAACCAAGGTATTCCTGTGTAGTCTGGCAGTCGGGGTTGTGGGGTGGGAAATATGGTATAGGCCTACTAGTCTTTTTTTATTGGCCTAAAATATTGTCTATATACATACATTCATGAATCCACTTGCTGACCGTCTGTCGGTATTGAGCAATTTTCTTGTTTCTTAATTGTGACCCTGCAGGCTACCATTAACATCCTAAATGTTAACTTTCCTTATAATAATAATAGCTCAGATTTATATAGCGCTTTTCTAAGTACCCAAAGCACTTTACATAAAACATTACAACATGCTTTAAGTAGCATGTGACATGTCAAACTAGGGGGTTTTCATGATTCTGAATCCATTTCAAGCATTAGTTTGGCACAGCTTACACTCCTTGGGCTAAACAGCCATAGCCACTTGCCAAAATGCGCCCAAGATGTGCTGACCTCATCACATTTGTCATGATGTCTATCGCCGTTTTTAGCCCAAGGAGTGTGCTGTCACATGCTACTTAAAGCATAAGGAAAGTTTGACATTTTTGCCTGCCATAGGATGTTAATGGTGGGGTCACAAGAAGAAACCACTATAAAAAAATGCTCAATACTGACAACCGGTCAGCAAGTGGATTCATGAATGTATAGACAATATTTTAGGCCAATAAAAAATACTATATACCAAATTTCCCCACTTAAAACAAAAGAAGCCTGTTGGCTGCCGGACTAGTGCAAGAGAAGTTTAGAAGCCTAGAGGCTTATAGAATAGATAAACTCTGCTCAGACTAGAGAGGCTTTTAGAATAGATAAACTCTGCTCAGAGTCAGACATATAAAAATGTATACATTTATTTCAAAAGACATACCATGTGATACTGTCAAAATATATGCACCAGCCCTAGAGCTTAACAATCAGCACATGATAGTGGTATCACATACTGAACAGTCACCATAAGACAGTGGTTCACAAACCGTTTCATGTCATGTCAAAATGATACTCATTAGCCCTATTTGAAAATACATGCCAAGGACGCCCATAAGAGAACATTTTTACAGCTCTAGCAGTAATTTTCAACCATTTTCATTTCAAGGGCCCCCAGTTTGACATGTATTAGTCTACAGACCCCCATTTAACTATCTCTGGGATCCCACTTTATATTGTAAAATCAATGTTAATTTAACTCTGCAGTGTACAAATGGAACCAAATGGCCCCCTTAGGGCTTAGGGGTCCATTTGGTTCCATGTTTTACACTCTCAGAGTTACAGTCCATTTGGTTCCAAACTATCATTTAGCTGGGGACCCCCTGGAACTCTCTCAAGGACCCCTAGGGGTCCCCAGACCCCACTTTGGGAACCACTGTGCTGGTGTCATCACATACTGAACAGTCACCATAAGCAACCTCACCACTGAATACACACACATGCATACTGTGGCCACACGATTCATTGTACATCAAGAGTTTATATTAAGGTTCAAATACTGGAAGTCAAAGGATTGCACCCCCCCCCCCCCCCCCCCCCCCACAAGCACCCTGTAGGCATTACATTTAGTTTGACTCGTACTCAATATTGTGAAAATAGCCAAACTACAAGCTCACAACACCTCACACTGCAAGGTGTTGTGAGCTTGTAGATCGGTTATTTGCAAAATGTTTGCCTCTTTCTTACATATTTGTCAATTTGGCCAATTTGGTATGAATCATGGAATTGTAACTTTATAAATGCACAAATATGTTTGGTTTGGTTTGTTGTTGAGTGAGAAAATGGATTGATTGAATACTTTATTTTATCAGTTTCAGAAACTGGAAAAAGAAAATATATAATATATATTATTATAGAGATATTCCACTGTTAGCTTACAGTATGTATGATTCATGATGACTATTTTTATGTATTTGATGTATTACCATGTTTTTTGTTCTTGCTTACTGTAAATCGCTCTGGATTGAGTGTGTCTGCTAAATGCCTAAATTGTAATTGTTACTCTATACAGTAGCAATAATGAATGATTACTATCGCAATTACAACCAACAAATGAACAACAACAACAATGCGATGGATTCGGATCGCTAGACTCTGCAGTGGTGGACGGTACTTTGTATAATGGTCTATCATTTCAGAAGTGTTGTACAGGTAAAAATCACAAAGATTTCAAATGGTGCAAAACATGTATTGTTCATACAATGGGTTCAATAGACAGTGGTGTGACATAGAAGAAATATTTAAATATTGTGAGGGATCCAAGTCAAAGTCCTAAGCAGTAAGACATGACAACATAGGATATACTGTAGGTTTCCAGCCAGTATCGTTTAACAAGCAAAAATCTATTTAGATGTGAAGTTCATACTGTTGTAATATAACAATCCTACAGTATCATGTTTGTAACCTCCAATCCCAGTGGTGGACATTTTTTATTTAAGTAAAAATATCAATACTGCAATTATGTGCAATATAGAACTCTGTTACAAGTAAATGTCTGGAATTCAACCTTAAAAGTACAAAAGTAGTGGCTTCAAAATATAGTACCAAAAGTAAAAGTATTCATTGTGCAGAATGTCCCATTTGAAGTTTTCAAATGAATAATCTTTTGAAAATAGCAGATCTACAAGCTCACAATGTGATAGCGATAACTTGTACATCTGCTATTTTTAAATAGACAAAATCTATAGGGCTTAAGTGGTTATTGTATGGTTTGTAATAATAATCTGAATTAGCAACTACTGTAGTAACTAAAGTTTTCAAATAATTGTAGTAAAAGTATGGAATTAATCGGAAATACTGAAGTAAAGTACATATAGTATACCTTGTAAATGTACTTACTACTTACTTTCCACCAGTCCAATCCTAATAAACCAGAAGGAAGTGTGACAACAGCTTTGTGTTCATCATCAAAGCAGCATACAGACCCTAAACCTAAATGGAATACAATTCCATGCAGGTTATTCATATTTTAGTCATCTGAAAAGTTTTACTTAGTCTGGTTTTAGTCGACTAAATATAAAATCAGTTTTTAGTATTATTTTCGTCAGTGACAAAAGGTTGACGAATATTCTCTCTCTCTCTCTCTCGCTGCTAGAGAGCATAATATGCAAGTCTACCACAAGTTGAACAAATATTACCCAGTGATGTAATTTTGGCCAGATTAAACAAATTTCGCATAAAAGATTAACATAATTTTGGTTAGATTCTTGTACATTGACATGTATATATTATTTCAATAAAACAAGATAAAACACTGAATAAAAAAAAACATACAAACAACATCATAAGTCTATATAATGAAGGTAGTAGTTAGTCATTTATTCATTAACATCAGCTGCACACAGTGAAATAATATATTAACATCAGAATCATTGATGTTAATGTCTCTAAAGCACAAAACTGATTTTTCACCTAAAATCTTCAATGGAGAACACCATTTGCAAACCATATTAGTCTTGTCAGATACGTTCATTTAATTGAAGTTCTTTAAAAAAGTTTAATTTAACAATTGGATTGATTTGGCTGTTTGATGAGAAAATCTATTATGAATTGTATTGTTTGTATTGCCCTACATTGTCTTCCTTCCCTGTGTGTGTGTGTGTGTGTGTGTGTGTGTGTGTGTGTGTGTGTGTGTGTGTGTGTGTGTGTGTGTGTGTGTGTGTGTGTGTGTGTGTGTGTGTGTGTGTGTGTGTGTGTGTGTGTGTGTGTGTGTGTGTGTGTGTGTGTGTGTGTGTGTGCGTGCGCGTGTGTGTGTGTGTAAATGATGACAATAAATCCTTAATTCTTGGCATTATAAACATGTGTGGCCTGGCTGTTTGGGGACTAGTCTGGGAAGGAAGAAGTCCACCTTTTATGTTGCACCTAGAGACCCCAAGCCTGGGTCGCAACACTATACAAGTATACATGAACCTTAAATATACACACTTAAATCACAATGAATATTGTCACGGAAAGCTGAGGATGAGTCTAATTTGTGTAACTGACAGGAGAGATGGTCAGGGGAACAGAGTTTTTACCACTCTGGTTGCTATGTGGATTCAAGTATGGATAGAGTTTCTCAGTGAAGGTGCAGCCAGTGAAAGAGTAGATAAGAACTCTGGCCTCCACATCATAAAAGGAGACAAGACCTTCCTCATAATCCACAAACACTCCCACTTTCTGGAGCTTCCCTCTTACAGTGAGGAGGACATGAGTGTGAGCAAGAGCCTTGTACTCATTTATATTACTCATACATATAAGCCAGTAGCCGTTTTTTGGAGTCGGTGCGTTTATTCTCTTGTTGATGGACTCTCTGGCTACTCCTAAATTCCAGCCAGTCTTCCCTTTTACTTGTATCTCGTAGTAAAACCTTCCTGAGGAGAAGCTTCGTTTTCCTAAAACAGAGAAACTCTTGGAGAATCTCTCTCTGTTGTCTGGGAGGGTCTTCCTTATCCTATCTCCATGACTCACTTGTTTACCATCCCCAGACAGGATGAGGTTGGGATGTGCTGTATCAGGGTCCAGAGTTACATCCACTGCATATTGCTGGATCCTCCTCAGCTCAGCAATGGCATCACCCAGCTTCTTCATCTCTTGACTGAGTGTCTTCTCCAGCTGAGCCACAGCTGTGCTCACAATCCCCACATATGAAGATTGATGTACCTTGACCTTTGTCCAGTCTTTGGTGGGTGGAAGGATATTGATGGACGTGAGGTTCTGGAGGAGGTGGAGGTGGTCTTCAGTGTGTGAGAGTTGCCTCAGCTCAGAGCTTCTCTTCTTCAGCTTAGTGATTTCCTGTTCCAGCTCTTTAATGAAGCCTACAGCCTGTTTCTCTGTTGTTTTCATCTTCTCTTCAATCACATCAATGAGCTCAGCCTGGCTTCTCTCAATACAGCGCACCAGAGCAGTGAAGACATGCACACTGTCTGCTATCTCTCTGTCTGCATCTTTCTTGCTGAGGTCTACTGATTGTTTGACCTGCTGTATCTGCTCTTGCCTCTCCTGGATCATCTGCTGAACTTCGGCCTCTGTCTTTCCCAGCTCAGCCTTCTTTCCATCATATCCCTCTTTCAGAGATACAATTTGGTGTAATTTGTGGTCTGACTCAGTGCAGAACTGACAAACACACACGTTGTCAGTCTTACAGAACAGCTCCAAAGGTCTGTCATGTTTCTTACACATCAAGTCTTCCAGGTTCTTCACAGGGTCGATCAGTTTGTGTCGTTTTAACGCCTTGACTCTCTGATGAGGCTCCAGGTGAGTCTCACAGTAGGAGGTTAGACACGCCAGGCAGGACTTCACAGCCTTGAGCTTGTTCTCAGCGCAGATGTCACAGCACACTTCATCTGGTTTAGCAGCTTCCTGGATGGCGTTGGAGGTCTTTTTTATCTGCTTTGACTTCCTGAACTGATCAACCATCTCAGAAATGAAAGTATTGACAAAGATCTCTGGTCTTTTATAGAAGCTTTTGTTACATAGTGGACACTGACACACATCATTAGTGTTCCAGTAATGTGTGATGCAGGCTTTGCAGTAGTTGTGTCCACACTGAGTGGTGATTGGATCAGTGAACACGTCCAGACAGATAGAACACAGGAACTGCTCTTCAGACAGGAGACTGCTGGCAGACGCCATTTCTACACACTGGGAACAAAGGTGAAAGTCAAGTCAGTTGTGTAGGCCTATAGCACATTTCACACCATTATACTTAATGCACTTCACATGAAGAACCATGTGAACAGCAACCTAACCACACACACACACACACACACACACACACACACACACACACACACACACACACACACACACACACACACACACACACACACACACACACACACACACACACACACACACACACTGTGTGACTAAATGCACGAAAATGCAACTTAGAGTAAAACGTACTTCTTAAAGGATACTTCTTATTTATACCAAAACCCTGATCAAGCTAGTATACTGTAGTATTTGAGAATCGATGCAAACACACTCCATTGAGACAATTATGAACCACAAAATAAGAACCACAGCTAATTAGAAAATATGTGTTTTTGGTGTGTATTCTGTATAGAAAAGTAAGTTGTATGTAGCCTATGCTCATTGCTCACCTGTCAATAATGTCTGTAATTCCCGTTTATACAAAATCCTGTTGATTTGAAGTTGTTATTGAAATTTAGCTCTGGTTTTTACTTGCGCTTTTGAAACGTCATTGAGACAGCAGCAGTATATCTTTCATGATGTGACAAAGTGCAGAACACACACTATGCTAGTATGCGTATGCATACACACACACACGCATGCATACACACACACACACACACACATGCATACACACACACACACACACACACACACACACGCGTGCGTGCGTGTGTGTGTGTGTGTGTGTGTGTGTGTGTGTGTGTGTGTGTGTGTGTGTGTGTGTGTGTGTGTGTGTGTGTGTGTGTGTGTGTGTGTGTGTGTGTGTGTGTGTGTGTGTGTGTGTGTGTGTGTGTGTGTGTGTGTGTGTGTGTGTGTGTGTGTGTGTGTGTGTGTGTGTGTGTGTGTGTGTGTGTGTGTGTGTGTGTGTGTGTGTGTGTGTGTGTGTGTGTGTGTGTGTGTGTGTGTGTGTGTGTGTGTGTGTGTGTGTGTGTGTGTGTGTGTGTGTGTGTGTGTGTGTGTGTGTGTGTGTGTGTGTGTGTGTGTGTGTGTGTGTGTGTGTGTGTGTGTGTGTGTGTGTGTGTGTGTGTGTGTGTGTGTGTGTGTGTGTGTGTGTGTGTGTGTGTGTGTGTGTGTGTGTGTGTGTGTGTGTGTGTGTGTGTGAGTGTGTGTGTGTGTGTGTGTGAGTGAGAGAGAGAGAGAGAGAGAGTGTGAGGGCTAAGACTAGTAAGAGTAATTTTGCTTAGCATGTCTCCCTCTAGTGGCTGCCAGGGAAGGAAGCCACTATAGACAACCAAGGTATTCCTGTGTGTGTAGTCCGGCAGTCGGGGTTGTGGGGTGGGACATTTGGTATACTAGCCTATAGTCTTTTTTTATTGGCCTAAAATATTGTCTATATACATACATTAATGAATCCACTTGCTGACCGTCTGTCGGTATTGAGCACTTTTTTTGTTTCTTGTGACCCTGGCTACCATTAACATCCTAAATGTTAACTTTCCTTATAATAATAATAGCTCAGATTTATATAGCGCTTTTCTAAGTAGGCCTACCCAAAGCACTTTACATAAAACATTACAACATGCTTTAAGTAGCATGTGACATGTCAAACTAGGGGGTTTTCATGATTCTGAATCCATTCCAAGCATAATTGGCACAGAATACACTCCTTGGGCAAAACAGCCATAGCCACTTGCCAAAATGCGCCCAAAATGTGCTGACCTCATCACATTTGCCATGATGTCTATGGCCGTTTTTAGCCCAAGGAGTGTGCTGTCACATACTACTTAAAGCATAAGGAAAGTTTGATGATTTTTTGCCTGCCATAGGATGTTAATGGTGGGGTCACAAGAAACCCCTATAATAATTGCTCAATACTGACAACCGGTCAGCAAGTGGATTCATCCATGTGAACATCCATGTTTTAGTCTACAGAACCCCATTTAACTATCTCTGGGATCCATGTATTAGTCTACAGACCCCCATTTAACTATCTCTGGGATCCATGTATTAGTCTACAGACCCCCATTTAACTATCTCTGGGATCCATGTTTTAGTCTACAGACCCCCATTTAACTATCTCTGGGATCCATGTATTAGTCTACAGACCCCCATTTAACTATCTCTGGGATCCATGTTTTAGTCTACAGACCCCCATTTAACTATCTCTGGGATCCATGTTTTAGTCTACAGACCCCCATTTAACTATCTCTGGGATCCATGTATTAGTCTACAGACCCCCATTTAACTATCTCTGGGATCCCACTTTATATTGTAAAATCAATGTTAATTTAACTCTGCAGTGTACAAATGGAACCAAATGGACCCGTTAGGGGTCCATTTGGTTCCATTTTTTACACTCTCAGAGTTACAGACCCATAAGGGTCCATTTGGTTCCAAACTATCATTTAGCTGGGGACCCCCTGGAACTCTCTCAAGGACCCCTGGGGGTCCCCAGACCCCACTTTGGGAACCACTGTGCTAGTGTCATCACATACTGAACAGTCACCATAAGCAACCTCACCACTGAATACACACATTATGCATAATTGTAAAGAACTGCGGCCACACGATTAATTGTACATCAAGAGTTTATATTAAGGTTCAAATAATGGAAGTCAAAGGATTGCACTTGTACCTTAACAAGATTTCAGCCATCATAGGGCTACAATACAACACACAAAAACCAATTCAAGCCTTCAGTGACGACTAGGCCTATATACAAATATGCTTGAGTTGGTGATTTGAAGTCCCAGGATTGCACTTAATTGCCACCTTCTGGCATTCACATTTAACCTCAAATGTTTTTTATACACATAATCCCCCCCATTAACCTTTCAGGCTGCAGCTCATATTTGAACTGGAAACCCCCCACCCTGGCATGGCACCCTGCTAGGCATTACATTTAGTTTGACTGATACTCAATATTGTGAAAATAGCCAAACTACAAGCTCACAACACCTCGCACTGCAAGGTGTTGTGAGCTTGTAGATCGGTTATTTGCAAAATGTTTGCCTCTTTCTTACATAATATTTGTCAATTTGGCCAATTTGGTATGAATCATGAAATTGTAACTTTATACATTTTTGGTTTGGTTTGGTTTGGTTTGTTGTTGAGTGAGAAAATTGATTATTGATTGAATACTTTATTATTATTTTATCAGTTTCAGAAACTGAAAAAAAGAATATATATAATATATATTACTATATAGATATTCCACTGTTAGGTTCTTAGCTTACAGTATGTATGATTCATGATGACTATTTTTATGTATTTGATGTATTACCATGTTTTTTGTTCTTGCTTACTGTAAATCGCTCTGGATTGAGAGTGTCTGCTAAATGCCTAAATTGTAATTGTTATACTCTATAGCAATAATGAATGATTACTATCGCAAAGTCCTAAGGACATGTGTCTGTGGGATAGGTTTCCATCCAGTATCGTTTAACAACCAAAAATCTATTTAGATGTGAAGTTCATAGTGTTGTAATATAACAAATCTACAGTATCATGTTTGTAACCTCCAATCCCAGTGGTGGAAAAAAGTACTCACAAAATATCAATACTGCAATTATGTGCAATATAGAAGTCTGGAATTCAACCTTAAAAGTACAAAAGTAGTGGCTTCAAAATATAGTACCAAAAGTAAAAGTATTCATTGTGCAGAATGTCCCATTTAAAGTTTTCAAATGAATAATCTTTTGAAAATAGCAGATCTACAAGCTCACAATGTGATAGCGATAACTTGTACATCGGCTATTTTTAAATAGACAAAATCTATAGGGCTTAAGTGGTTAATGTATGGTTTGTAATAATAATCTGAATTAAGCAACTACTGTAGTAACTAAAGTTTTCAAATAATAGTAAAAGTATGGAAATTGGAATTCATTGGAAATACTCAAGTAAAGTACATATAGTATACCTTGTAAATGTACTTACTTTCCACCAGTCCAATCCTAATAAACCAGAAGGAAGTGTGACAACAGCTTTGTGTTCATCATCAAAAAGCAGCATACAGACCCTAAACCTAAATGGAATACAATTCCATTCAGGTTATTCGTATTTTAGTCATCTGAAAAGTTTAACTTTTAGTCTGGTTTTAGTCGACTAAATATAAAATAAGTTTTTAGTATTTTTTCTACACACTGGGAACAAAGGTGAAACTGAAAGTCAAGTCAGTTGTGCAGGCCTATAGCACATTTCATACCATTAGGCTTAATGCACTAACCACAGCCACACACACACACACACACGCACACACACACACACACACACACACACACACACACACACACACACACACACACACACACACACACACAAAGTGTGACTAAACGCACCAAAATGCAACTTAGAGTAAAACGTACTTCTTAAACTAAAGGATCCTTCTTATTTATACCAAACCCCTGATCAAGCTAGTATACTGTAGTATTTGAGAATCGATGCAAACACACTTTGAGTTTACTTCACTGAAACACTCCATTGAGATTTATTATGAACCACAAAATAAGAACCACGGCTAATTAGAAAATATGTGTTTTTGGTCTGTATTCTGTATAGAAAAGTTTTATGTAGCCTTTGCTCACCTGTCAATGTCTGTAATTCGTTTCCGTTTATACAAAATCCTGTTGATTTGAAGTTCTTATTGAAATTTAGCTCTGGTTTTTACTTTCGCTTTTGAAACGTCATTGAGATTTCGCAACAGCAGCAGTGTCATATTTCATGATGTGACAAAGTGCAGAACACATAGATATATATAAACTGGCAGAACACACCTTATGCTATGCGTATGCGCATGCGGCACACACACGCACGCACGCACGCGCGCGCACACACACACACACACACAGTTCTCTAAAACGTTTAATCACCAAATCACCAACAGTCATTAAGACATGCGAATCCCTTGACTCCTTCAAAACCGCTCTCAAAGGGCACCTACGGACGGCTGCAATTCGAAACTGGCCCCTGTAAAATCGGAAGCCCTCAAACACGGACCTAAGGACAACACAAGAGACGGTCACGGCCACACAGCCAACTCAAGGTACGGCCACTGAGCCGACTTGGGGACCCAACACAAGGACAACACAAGAGATGGTCACGGCCACACAGCCAACTCAAGGTACGGCCACGGAGCCGACTTGGGGACCCAACGCAGCTCCTCCAAGGAAAACAAACAAATGAACGGAGCTGAACGTGAATCCCCCCACCGCCCACCCCTTTTTTTCCCTCACTGTATATGTTTCTTTTCCCTTTTTACCTCCTTTATGATGAATTCCTGTTCTGTCCTTTGTCTATATAGAAGTGTCTATTTGTACGTCTCTAAATGTTTTTGATGAATTGAACATTGTGGACCCTATTGGAAACAAGTGTAATGCTTAATTGGGTCGTCCACTCACAGTTAACAGCCTTTGTATTGAGTTTGTGCTTGAAATGTACTGTAATTCTGCAAACTGTTAATACATTTTTCAATCAATCAATCAAAAAAAAAGAGCTAAGACTAGTAAGAGTAATTTGCTTAGCATGTCTCCCTCTAGTGGCTGCCAGGGAAGGAGACAACCAAGGTATTCCTGTGTAGTCTGGCAGTCGGGGTTGTGGGGTGGGAAATTTGGTATAGGCCTACTAGTCTTTTTTATTGGCCTAAAATATTGTCTATATACATATATACATTCATGAATCCACTTGCTGACCGTCTGTCGGTATTGAGCAATTTTCTTGTTTCTTAATTGTGACCCTGCAGGCTACCATTAACATCCTAAATGTTAACTTTCCTTATAATAATAATAGCTCAGATTTATATAGCGCTTTTCTAAGTACCCAAAGCACTTTACATAAAACATTACAACATGCTTTAAGTAGCATGTGACATGTCAAACTAGGGGGTTTTCATGATTCTGAATCCATTCCAAGCATTAGTTTGGCACAGATTACACTCCTTGGGCTAAACAGCCATAGCCACTTGCCAAAATGCGCCCAAAATGTGCTGACCTCATCACATTTGTCATGATGTCTATGGCCGTTTTTAGCCCAAGGAGTGTGATGCTGTCACATGCTACTTAAAGCATAAGGAAAGTTTGACATTTTTGCCTGCCAGGATGTTAATGGTGGGGTCACAAGAAGAAACCACTATAAAAAAATGCTCAATACTGACAACCGGTCAGCAAGTGGATTCATGAATGTATATAGACAATATTTTAGGCCAATAAAAAATACTATATACCAAATTTCCCCACTTTAAACAAAAGAAGCCTGTTGGCTGCCGGACTAGTTCAAGAGAAGTTTAGAAGCCTAGAGGCTTATAGAATAGATAAACTCTGCTCAGACTAGAGAGGCTTTTAGAATAGATAAACTCTGCTCAGAGTCAGACATATAAAAATGTATACATTTATTTCAAAAGACATACCATGTGATACTGTCAAAATATATGCACCAGCCCTAGAGCTTAACAATCAGCACATGCTAGTGGTATCACATACTGAACATACTGATATATGCACCAGCCCTAGAGCTTAACAATCAGCACATGCTAGTGGTATCACATACTGAACAGTCACCATAAGCAACCTCACCACACACATTATGCATAATTGTAAAGAACTGCGGCCACACGATTAATTGTACATCAAGAGTTTATATTAAGGTTTAAATAATGGAAGTCAAAGGATTGCACTTGTACCTTAACAAGATTCCAGCCATCATAGGGCTACAATACAACACACAAAAACAAATACACCAATTCAAGCCTTCAGTGACGACTAGGCCTATATAGTTGGTGATTCAAAGTCCCAGGATTGCACTTAATTGCCACCTTCTGGCATTCACATTTAACCTCAAATGTTTTTTTATACCCAACTTCCCATTAACCTTTCAGGCTGCAGCTCATATTTGAACTGGAAACCCCCCACCCTGGCATGGCACCCTGCTAGGCATTACATTTAGTTTGACTGATACTCAATATTGTGAAAATAGCCAAACTACAAGCTCACAACACCTCGCACTGCAAGGTGTTGTGAGCTTGTAGATTGGTTATTTGCAAAATGTTTGCCTCTTTCTTACATAATATTTGTCAATTTGGCCAATTTGGTATGAATAACTTTATAAATGCACAAATATGTTTGGTTTGGTTTGTTGTTGAGTGAGAAAATTGATTATTGATTGAATACTTTATTAACAGCTTGCATGGACAAGCACAGGGAAGTAAGTATGTACAATACAAAGTCTTCTAAAAGCATGAATCCAAAAAGCCTATTGGCTTGTTTCCATTGGGGCCCTTTTGTAGGCTACTCAATTCATTGAAAACATTAATGATGGACAAATATACAAAATAAAAAATGATGTCACCTGGGGATCCCCAAAATAATTTGAGGACCCCCAGTTAGATGTCCATTGATAACAGTCGAAGCGGGTGCACCGACACGCATCGATCACACCGCATGCTGATCGTTTGTATTGTGAGCAAATCAGTTGGGGTCTGAACCATTGCAAACTATGCTTATGCACGAGAAATCATTAACTTGTAAGTCGTGGCATGTCATGACATATGAACTCTGACATACCAACATGAAGCAACACACAACCTTCTTAGATATGATGCACAGTACATCCAGTCAAAGCCTGTTAGTGCCACCTGCAGTGCTCTTTTATTTGGCTGGACCAGCAGAACCAGCCAAAAAAAATGGACATAACTACTTTCCTAAAAAACATGACATGTCATTTGTAAGGGTCAACAAGTGCCAACAGGATGGTAACCTATGTCATGTCATGGGTTCTGCAGACGTATTACCGTTTTCTCTCAAGGATCTTTAGCGATTTACATAACATTGTTAATATCAGTTTATATGATTTTAAGCCACTATGAACAAAAACAATGTTCATAGTGGCTTAAAAAATTTGTGTTAGGAGTCCTTATAATGCTATGGGCCAGAGCTAAGGTATATCCAGGTTCTTGGATTGACATGTGGCATACAGTATGAATGAATATCTGAATAAAAAGCTTATTTTTTTTTTAAATATCGAATCAATTTGGATTGTGATATTTGTAGACAAATATTACATATCTGTAAAGAATTTACTTCAGAGACAGACGGAATGTTTATGTTCTTGACAAGAGGAGCAGAATCAGCAGTCTATGTTTCAAATCGATCAGTGTGTGTATATAAAGTATATACAGAGCACCAATACAAACCAATGAAATTGTCAAAGGTGTCAACATTGACATTTATTTAAGGTGTGTTGATTCAACAAGTCATGCGGTGAGCAACAATTGAAACATTCCACAGCACTGGTAGCCTTTGAGTGATAGTGAATTAAATCATTTTTTCCCCTCCTGTATATCTAATGCAGCAGCCAGAGTCTTAACTAGAACTAAGATGAGAGAACATATTACTCCAGTCTTGGCCTCATTGCACTGGCTTCCGGTTGTTTTTAGGATTGATTTTAAAATTATTTTACTTGTTTATAAAGCTCTCAATGGTCTCGCACCTTCCTACCTACATGACTGCCTGCCGAAATATGTCCCAAACCGCCCCCTAAGGTCTTCCACTGCTGGCCTGCTCGCTTTGCCTAAAAAAATGGCAACTAAAAAATACGGGGAAGCAGCTTTTTGCTTCTACGGGCCGACGGCGTGGAACAAACTCCCACTGTACCTTCGACAGGCAGCCTCTGTAGACATTTTTAAAGCTCAGCTCAAGACCCACTTCTACACCCTTGCTTTTAATTGATTTATTTGTCTTTTTAAAAAAAAAATTATTCATGTCCTCACTGTATTGTTTATGCCCTGCCTTTCTTTTCTTTTTTGTGTAAAGCACTTTGAGCTGCATTTCATGTCATGAAAGGTGCTATACAAATAAAGTTGTATTATTATTATTATTATTATTATTATTAATGTTAACCAGTAGACCTGAACATCCTTGCATTATCTGGAAAAGTTTTTAAAGCACTGCTTCTCATCATGTGACCAATTAGCCCCATATGTGCCCTCTCCCTACGCTCATTCTGTAGCTCCGAGATGAGGTCACAGACAGAAACACCTCCCACCCCGTTCAGAAACGGCGCATGTTTCCACAATTCCCCATTGCTTACCCTTTTCTTAACAATGCACCAAAACCTTGAAGTGACGTTCCGGGTTTACACTAATTTACCGTCAACAACGCCAAAGAAAATCCAACTTTAAACGGTTACACGAGCGTTACAGCGGTTGTTTAGCATGTTTTTCAAGGAAGTTGAAAAGCTTTAGCGCCTCCCCGGCGCCTCGCCTGGTCGAAAATATCCAACTGACTTCAGTTCACTCGACATGCCCGCGCACACGCACCAATCCCTTGATAAACACGGAAGCGACTGACAAATTTCTCTTCGTAAAGGCTCGGTTCAAATCGCTAGTTGGATTTTCTTTGGCGTTGTTGACGGTAAATTAGTGTAAACCCGGAACGTCACTTCAAGGTTTTGGTGCATTGTTAAGAAAAGGGTAAGCAATGGGGAATTGTGGAAACATGCGCCGTTTCTGAACGGGGTGGGAGGTGTTTCTGTCTGTGACCTCATCTCGGAGCTACAGAATGAGCGTAGGGAGAGGGCACATATGGGGCTAGTGACCAATTTGACTAGTGTACACAAGTAGTAGCCTTTTAGTAGCCTACTATTCATAATTTATTTGTAGGCCTACTGTTAGGCCTATTGCTGATACAATAACGTTGAAGACACAAGTGTTTTTTCCCCTCTTTTGTGTAATCACACAAATCCAAAATCTTGTGCGTTCCATACAATACAAATATTATATCCCATAATGTAAAGCATTGTACAAACCCCAAAGCTGTGAATAATGAATATGACATTTGCCTAAATTGATTTCTGTACAACCTCGAGCAAATGTATTTCATGTAAAATGTATTTAATTTTCAAATGTTTCTATTTCCAAACTTGTAACAAAATGTTGTCCTGATGTTTTGTAATATTTCTCTGTCTATATTAATAAAGGAAAACACTTCCAAACGATACACAACCAATAAAAGAACCACAATTCCCAAGATGCACTGGGCCACTATACCCCCAGAGCCATAGAGCCAGACAGAGTTACGACATTGAGGGGGCAGAAAACGGAGCGCTCGAGCGCTGTTTGTTCGTGCAGCCTGGAGGAGAGTGACAAGCTGGAGTTTGAAATACATTGTTTTCAACGAGGGCGGCGCACATATCAGCAATGTCTCAGCAAACTATCTAAAATAAAGGGATTTAAGTTTAACTTAAGATCATTCAAGCTGGGCTGTGTTGCCTGAGTCCAGTGCATTATGCCAATTGCCAACTTCCAGGTCCAGAAGTCTATGTAGAAGAGCCGCCGTTGGACTGGCCCCATGAAGTGAACGGAGTTGTCGTTAAACTGTGGCTCAGTCTTGTATACCTCGTCGCTTGAGAGAGAGAGTTCAAAGTTGAAAACATTCCCGTCAAAACAGGGCTCCTCAGTCTCTTCGCCTGTGACTGTTCCTCCGCTCGTATCTACAACAAATAAACAAACAAGAGAAGAGGAACACGGACGACGACAAGACAACAACCAGGACAACAACAACGCGCCCGAGTGAGGAGACAGGAGACCCAAAATGGTCGCCAGGGCAGTTAGTTAGTCCCGTTAAAAAAAGGTGCGCTAATTTCTGGCACCGTGGTGTCGGACTCGGGAGGGGGGCCCGGTTCGGTTTCGAACGAAGAGGGAAGACTAGACAGCTATAGCCAGGGAAGGGGAGGAGGGCTGCTAGCGTTAGCTAACACGCTAGCTCGCTAGCTATAGCAGCAGCGACATCCAGTGGGACTGGCTGTCTGTGTCTGCCTGGTTGGCACCTGGCAGTGGTGGCATCTCCTTCAAGGAGGGGGGGACGGACGATTTAAATAAGCGACATCATTCATCATCATCATGTTCGTGCAGGAGGAGAAGATCTTCGCCGGGAAGGTGCTGAAGATCCACGTTTGCACCATGGAGGGCGCCGAGTGGCTGGAGGAGGTCACGGAAGACACGAGCATCGAGAAACTCAAAGAGAAGTGCTTGAAACATGTAGGTTCGGGAAGGGAAGGGAAGGGAAGGGGGCCAGTGGGCCACCGACCGGTTCATTGTGTGTGTGTGTGTGTCTCTCTCTCTCTCTCTCTCTGTGTGTGTCTTGGCCACTGGCCAGGCTGACCCCAAGTGTCCCAACCGACCCCATCCCCTACCCGGGGCTTGATCTGCTTGGTGGTTGTAATTTGCATGCTCACGATCTGTAGATCAAACCAGTCCATCCCCCCCCCCTTCCTTCTCTTGTTTGTCTCTGTGTGTGTGTGGCCGCCGGCCCGGGTCCAGTCAGCCCAGGCCCCGGCAGTCAGTGTCTGTGTCAGCGGTTCACTATAAATAGTCACCGGGTAGACTTTGCTATTTATAATTTAACAAGTCGGCTCTCCGGCGAGCGTCACTTTAACGCTTTAGTTTAAGCAAGCCTTTGTGACTTGGTTTCACACAAACTAATGGCTTAGTTAAGTTACCTCAAATTAATGACTTGGGTGTCTCAAAAGAATTACTTGGTATCTAATAATTACTTAAAACCTCAAAATAATTAGAAACTGTATTGGCTCTTTATTTTGAGATGCCAAATTATGTTAGGTACTACCTCCATTATTTTAAAATAATTTTAATAAAGTTCTTATATTTATATACGGTAACGGTGTATATATATATATATATATATATATATATATATATATATATATATATATATATATATATATATATATATATAGGAACTTTTGGCAGAAAAAATGTGCTTGCATAGTTTAGTGATAGATGTTGGTTTTCAAGCCCGTATTATTATAATGCTGCTTGAGTTGGGATTATTACACATTATGACAGTCAAGTTTAAATCTATCTTAATACGAGAGTCGCAACATAGAATCTTTCCTGGGTTGTGAAATGGTTGAACTTAATATTCTACCACGAGAAAGTTTCTCATTCTTTAACTACCGGTGCCTTCTGTAGCTTGAGCTGCACTTGCTACCTGCTTATTGTGCTTTTTTTTTATTGTTTTTCTTTTTTATAGTATGTGCACGGAAGTCTAGAAGACCCCAAAACACTTACCCACCATAAACTTATCCATGCTGCTACAGAGAGGATCCTTAATGACACTAAAACAGTCGGAGAGGAAAATCTCAAAGATAAAGGTGTGTTGCATTTTTTTTGCTATTACATAAGCAGTGATCCTATGCCGATTTGGTGTGAACTGACTGACTGACTTTTCACTTGATATTTTTCTTTAGATGTATTGCTGCTTATCAAGAAGAGACCGCCACCGACCGCCCCAAAGATGGCAGACATAGCTGCAGAGGAGAAGGTAAGCCATATATTTAGTCGCCCAGACCAGGACATTTGGTGTCCTTTAATAGCCTGGCTAATAAGCCAGACCGAATCAGCCGTTGGCAAAAAAAAAATTGCCTGCCGGCGGATTACGGTCTGGAGAGGCTCAATTGTACGCCCATTTCCTACACCAGAGAACTGGTGTGGCCAATCGGGACACGGTATGCAATATGGGCGGGCTTTGGTACAGTGACGTTCAATGCTTGAGACCTTTGACTGACAGTAGCTCTGACCAATTGCGTCAAAGAGAAAATGTTTGAACCCGCCCCCCCGGGAAACAAGATCCATACACAGCATCTCCAGACTCAAATACCACACGACAGGCTAGTCCTTTAACCCATTTAGACCTGAAAACAGATTCTACAAAATGTCTTCTAAATCATGACCGTTTTCTGAAAAAACCCATGTTTCTATGTCGGTCATTCTCAAACATTTTCATGTCAAGGACCCCCAGAAATATATGTAATTGGCCGCCGACCCCCATCTGAAAACATGTTGTTCCAGAGTCACCATCTCCCTCCCTCTATGTAAACGAAAGAACAAAAAGTGTCTATGTTGCCCACTTTGCATATTGTGGAAAATGTGCATCTCCCCACCCCCTTGTCCAAGATGTGTGCTGTCTGTCTCCTCATTGTTTACCTTTTTTGTGTCTCAGAAGAAGCAGGACACTAAGGCTCCAGATAAGGATGCCATCCTAAAAGCCACCACCAGCCTGTCTACCCGTCACACCGACCGCACCGTCACCCAGCACAACATCAGAGACGTAAGTGTGTGTGTGTGTGTGTATGTGTCGGTGTCTCTCCTCCAGGATGGATCGCTTCAGCTGGTGGGGTGTAGCTGAGCTCCACACACCATGTCGTCACCTTGGGTGATCCGGTTTGGCTGAACGTCTGTGCAAACACAGTTGGCACCATAGAGTAATAAAAGGATGGAGACCGAACCGGAGCGGCAGCCCCTCTGAAAGTGTACAGTGGTTCTCAAACCTTTTAATTTTAAGCACCCGGGTCCATTTGGTTCCACTTGTACACTTTCAGAGTTACAGACCTGTACAGGGCCATTTGGAACCCACTCAAGGACACTTTGAGACCCACTGGTATAGCAGAGTGTTTCCAGTGAGCCAACACGCACAATTCAACAGCAGCATTCTGCTCTGTTTGACCAGAATGGAACAGAGCCTTCATTAGTGATGTATCATCAATAACACCAACCTGTGAAGGAAGTAGGGAAGTGGCCCAAGTTCTTTCCAAAATGGCGTGTATGCATAATGCCCATTGGCTGTGTTTTTTTGGGGGGGGGGGGAGGGAAGCCTGGCAGGGAAATGTATTGTGTTTATATTGATTATTTACCCTTGCAGAATCAGATTGACAAGATCTCAGTGGTATTTTCTTGTCTGTGTGTGTTCATACGTGTTCATATTTCACCAGTTCCAGACAGAGCTTCGGAAAATTCTGGTCTCTCTCATCGAGGTGGCCCAGAAGCTTCTTGCCTTGAACCCTGATGCGGTTGAACTCTTCAAGAAGGCCAACGGTAAGGTTAAACATGATGAGTCTTTAAACCACATGGGCTATTCTGGGCATGTCATAGTATCCCAACAGGCAGGTATGACAACAACATGCCACTTTGTGTCCCAGAAGAGATTTGGCGTAGAGGGGGTCTTGCATCATCGTTCCAAAACACAGAGCCAGTTGACTGGCCTCAAGTAGCCTACCCGCTGCTATATTATTATATCATTCACAACATAGTGTTATATCACTGACCTAAATGGTGTATATCAACAAGGATAGTATGATTTAAAAAAGACTGTCTTTTTCAGAAATGATTGGACATGTGGAAAACTTTAGTTAAGCATGCAGAGTGACAGATTACTTCCCCTGGGTTACATCATCTTCTGATACTTGACTGTTTTGAAATGAAATAATAATCCCGTACCGTGTAGTGTTTAGTTTCATTAGCGCGAGCGTGACAAAATGTTGTTGTTACGCTGCTGCCGCTACTCTGAACACACGTGAATGTAAAGATACCAAGGATTTGACAGTGACGTCACTGTTATGCTACGCAACACGGAAGTAACACGGACTCGAATCTCTTTATAAACCACAGTCAGTGACGCGTCGCTGACAAATCCTTGTATCATAACCTTTGTGCCATCGCTGGAAATTCCTGGTGGCACACGGACCCGATTATAGATTCACGCTCGGGAAAACTTGGGATTCCCTTCTCGTGTACCAGTCGTATATGTCCCGTGTCGCTTACCAGTGGTTGGGAACCTCTGCTTTCGGACACTGTTGTCCGGACACGCTGAGTGGCTTGCTGAGGAGCTGGCCAGCAACTCTACATCTGACCTCAAACCCTTAGATCTCCATATATGGAGCTGCCCTGTTCTGACATTCCATATGTTTATACCTCCCCACCTGTCCTCTTCGATGTCTACCTTTTGACTAATACCTGTCAGTCCATTCAAACACTAGACAGGCCTGCCCCTAAGTTATTAGCGCAGCTGCGCCCGGCAGCAGGCGAAAAGTAGAGTTCTCAACAGGCCTGAAATTAAAGGCGTAGTGAAACGGAAATGGTGGACATTTTATTTTGAAGTTTCAGACTGTTTCAAGTTGAAACACCGCTCTGAAGTTTCTGAACCAATCAGAGCGTTGCATCCCTTCAGGCGATGGGACGGTAGCTAGGGACGGTAGCTATGCTATACTCAGTGCATGGATCTGTTTGTTTAGAAGTCACATAGTCGGCCAGCTGTACCAGTTTACTGTTATGTGGCTTATTTCTACCCTATAATGTTTTCAGATACATATTTTAGCATGATGATTAAGTTGAAACCGAGTAATACACTGTCTGGATGTTATCTTGAATGGGAATAAAAACTGAGGATTTCTGTAATCAGTAGCAGCTGTGTTGGACGGATGCACAGATATGGGGAATTAAACGGGTGAGCTTCATTTTTATTGGCTTTTATCGATGTGGGCCTCGACACGTCATCACGCAGTTCGTTTTCAGGAAGCAATTCAAATTCGATTTTTATGGACTTTTGATATAAAAATACACAAATGAGAATTTGCCCATTTTTTTTGGCATCCATTGTTGGGTATGCCCATATGATGACCACGGATATGGTCTAAAAGTGTGAAAAACGTATTTTTAATTTCACTACGCCTTTAAGGCCCGGGCCTACCTGGTCCCTAACTGGGCTGCCCCGAGGCCCCGTCTGGTATTATAATAATATTAAAGTGTGTGGGTGTGTCGGGGTGTGTCTGGTAGCCATGCTGGATGAGGATGAAGAGGACCGGGTTGATGAGACTGCCCTTCAGCAGCTGACCGAGATGGGCTTCCCTGAGAGCAGAGCCATCAAAGCGCTCCGATTGAACCAGTGAGTCAACCAGTTTCTTTTAAAAAAAATTAGTTCTATTAAATGTTCCACCCCTATTCACCGGAATGAGTCAAACCACAATATATCCATTGCACAAATCAGATTTAGAAAGGAATCGCATTCTTTGATTTCAATATTGGTTGATACTGTATGTTACATTACCCACATTGTAACACAGTAATAATGAGTAATCTCTAGTATAAATGGTAAATGGTGCATTTATATAGCGCCTTTATCCAAGGCGCTTTACATAGATTGTGCATTACATTCACCCATTCACACACACATTCATACACTGATGGCAGCGGAAACCATGCAAGGCACCAACTAGCACATCAGGAGCAATTACGGGTTCAGTGTCTTGCTCAAGGACACTTCGACACTAACTCAGGGGGAGCCCGGGTTCGAACTGGCGACCTTGCGGTTACCATCCGGAAACTCTACCCCTGAGCCACCGCCGCCCATCACAACTTTCTTCACGGTCACAACAGTTATGCATAATATGGCAATAGGGCGTCGCAGTCCCGCCCCCTTTCATGACGACGAGAGCCCCGGAAGAGATTTCCCCCATAGACTTTTCAAAAAGTTTTTTTTTTTAAAGACGTTTTCGCCGCAGACAAAGCCAACTCGGCTTGTGACAAATCGTGACAATAAACACAATGTTTTGTGCCGATCAAATAATTTGTAAGACGAAAAACAAAACAAAGTGTTAAAAATTATAACATAGGCTATGTGCCAAAGCTGATGCTTGTAACACCCCCTCACACACACACACACACACACACACACACACACACACACACACACACACACACACACTTCTTTAAACCCCTTCTTCCACTCTGTACATATAGTGTTTTATATTTTGTGATGATATTGAATCATGATTTTCATCTCATGCCATGTTTATGAAAGTGTTTGACTGTACTCTGTCCTGTACTTCTGTCTAATAAAGTAATCAATCAAACCCTTTAAAAGTTCAGCTCGGTTGTGAATTTGGACCTTTTACTAACTGCAGCCATTGAGCAGCTTGTTTGAAACGTCTACATGGCCTCCCCTTTCTCAGTCATCTCCTGCCTTCCTGCAGCATGTCAGTGACGCAGGCCATGGAGTGGCTCATCGAGCATGTAGACGACCCCACGGTGGACTCTCCTCTACCCGGCCAGGACCCTCCGTCCGGCGTGGCGGGGGCCGCGGCCCCGGCCCCGGCGGGCCCCTCCATCGCCACTCCAGCGTCCATCTCGGGCGCCCAGCTCCTCCGCAGCCTCTCGCAGTCCAGCGCAGCAGCCGCAGAGGACGGCAGGCAAGACGAGCTCACCGAAATCTTCAAAAGGATCCGCAGGAAACGAGAATTCAGGCCCGACTCCAGAGTGGGTGGTGGTTGTTTTCTTTTTAGTTTTCTTTGTTGCACGCCGAATAGTGAAACTGGCCAATCTACAAGCTCACGATGTGGTGTGATGTTGTAGCTCTACTGGATCTGCAACACCAAAGTTAAAACTTTTACTTTTCGCGATCCAAATTCAAAAATGGCAAAAAGTATAGCAGATTGACGAGCTCAAAACATTCGAGCTTGTAGATCTGCTACTTTTTGCTGCGTTTGTGTGACGCTGTGATCAAGTAGGGCGTTAATTTTTACGGAAACATACCGAAACGGGGTGTTTCTGCCCGACAACAGCGACATGCTATTTTGAGAAGAGAAGGGTGAAAGTGCATGGGGCTGTTGTGTCGTAAGGCAGCAGAGGTGACTTGTCGAAGTGAACTGGTAAACAGCCTGTGTTGTTTTGATCTGTCTCTTGCGCAGGCGGTGATGGCGCTGATGGAGATGGGCTTTGATGAGAAGGAGGTGATCGACGCGCTGAGAGTGAACAACAACCAGCAAGATGCCGCTGTACGTTTTCTCCTCCTGGCACCACAGCACACTGCAGCCCACGCTCCTGTTGTTTTGTTTAAACCATTTAGACCTGAGGCCCATTCTTAAAAACGCCTCCTAAATCCTGACCTAAGTTGTCTGAAAAACTTCAAAAATTACAAAAATGTATGTTACTATACTGTAATACTGTACATAGTGGCAACGAACCCAAAAGAGGTTCCCAGATTGAAAGTGTACTATAGAGGGTATGCACGTGCTGTGACATCATCATCATACCCGAACGTTATGTGGGAACGCCTACTGCGTTCCCACAGTAGGCCATCAGTTTGGAAGCACTCGTTTTCAGTAAAGCAACGTCCTGCTGCCTCCTGCATTATGTGCCAATTCAAAACAGATGGTACGCATGCAGGGCAGTTGAGTGATATCTAACGAGCACTTCCAAACTGCAACACTTTGAAAAAGAATCACATGCAAGGACAGAAAGTAGCTTATAACATGTCTACAGTGGATTTTTATGAAACAAACACTTTTGAGAATAATTCAAGCTTTCCGTACAGCTGCAATGTTGGTGAGTTTGACGTGTAATACAATCGGATAGGACTTTTCTGTTTGGATGAATGGGCTGTCTATGGGAAGTAAGTTGCACCTTGTTAGCACCTTGCCATTAACTTCTATGGTAAGATGGCCGTGGTCTGCATATGGTCCATAGGGGTTCCCGGACTAAATGGGTTAAACCATGATTCTACAACAGGATGGATGTATTTAGAGGAACATTTAATATTCCGTATGTTCGGTTGCACAGTCTGTAGTGCTGTAGCCTCACAGATGGGTTCACAGAAGGCCCTGGGTTCACTTCGCGCTGGGGACACTGGGGGTGTGTTCTGTCCTCCGCGTCAGTGCCCATACCTTGGGTGGGGTTGGTGAAAGGGCCTTTCTGTGTGGAGTTTGCATGTTCTTCCCGTGTCCCCTAGGGTAGGTAGTAGTAGTACCATCACAAAAACATGCAATAATCCTGGTCTCTAAACTGCTTACCCCTGGCCAGCCGGGGCGCCTGATGGGAGGGGAAAGGAACTGTTTTGGAATAACGTGTTCCTTCCACGTGCTATGTCCAACCAGGGAAACTCCTGCCTGTCAGGTGAAAAGAAGAGGCTTGGACTCCTCATGCATTGTAGGAAGCATGGTCCGTTGCTCTCCCCAGGTTGGCAGAGGGAGTGTAGAGCCCAGGATTACATTAGATGATTGCCACTGGGTGAAACAACAGACCGGTGTCATTGTCTGATGAAGAGCACGGGGCGGCAGTGGCTCAGGGGTAGAGTGGCCGGTAGAGAGGCTGGGATGGGTGGCAACCGTGAGCCGTGAGGCTCCTTGTTCGATCCCGCGCTCCCCCAGAGTTCGTGTCGCAGTGACCTTCAGCAAGACTCTGAACCCCTAATTGCTCCCGATGTGGTTGGTTTCCTCCACCATCGGTGTATGAATGTGTGTGTGAATGCACAATCGATGTAAAGCGCTTTGGATAAAAGTGCTATATAAATGCACCACTTGAAGCGAGCTGTTTTAAGACACCAAAAAAGAGCTTCCCCTTTTAACATACAGATACAGTATGTTAGATAAAGGTTTTAGACTAGTGACGCCTCCATAGATAAAGGTTTTAGACTAGTGACGCCTCCATAGATAAAGGTTTTAGACTAGTGACGCCTCCATAGATAAAGGTTTTAGACTATAGTGACGCCTCCATAGATAAAGGTTTTAGACTAGTGACGCCTCCAGGTTTTAGACTAGTGACGCCTCCAGATAAAGGTTTTAGACTAGTGACGCCTCCATAGATAAAGGTTTTAGACTAGTGACGCCTCTATAGATAAAGGTTTTAGACTAGTGACGCCTCCATAGATAAAGGTTTTAGACTAGTGACGCCTCCATAGATAAAGGTTTTAGACTAGTGACGCCTCCATAGATAAAGGTTTTAGACTAGTGACGCCTCCATAGATAAAGGTTTTAGACTATAGTGACGCCTCCATAGATAAAGGTTTTAGACTAGTGACGCCTCCAGGTTTTAGACTAGTGACGCCTCCAGATAAAGGTTTTAGACTAGTGACGCCTCCATAGATAAAGGTTTTAGACTAGTGACGCCTCCATAGATAAAGGTTTTAGACTAGTGACGCCTCCATAGATAAAGGTTTTAGACTAGTGACGCCTCCATAGATAAAGGTTTTAGACTAGTGACGCCTCCATAGATAAAGGTTTTAGACTAGTGACGCCTCCATAGATAAAGGTTTTAGACTAGTGACGCCTCCATAGATAAAGGTTTTAGACTAGTGACGCCTCCATAGATAAAGGTTTTAGACTAGTGACGCCTCCATAGATAAAGGTTTTAGACTATAGTGACGCCTCCATAGATAAAGGTTTTAGACTATAGTGACGCCTCCATAGATAAAGGTTTTAGACTAGTGACGACCTCCATAGATAAAGGTTTTAGACTAGTGACGCCTCCATAGATAAAGGTTTTAGACTAGTGACGCCTCCATAGATAAAGGTTTTAGACTAGTGACGCCTCCATAGATAAAGGTTTTAGACTAGTGACGCCTCCAGGTTTTAGACTAGTGACGCCGCCATAGATAAAGGTTTTAGACTAGTGACGCCGCCATAGATAAAGGTTTTAGACTAGTGACGCCTCCATAGATAAAGGTTTTAGACTAGTGACGCCTCCATAGATAAAGGTTTTAGACTAGTGACGCCTCCATAGATAAAGGTTTTAGACTAGTGACGCCTCCATAGATAAAGGTTTTAGACTAGTGACGCCTCCATAGATAAAGGTTTTAGACTAGTGACGCCTCCATAGATAAAGGTTTTAGACTAGTGACGCCTCCATAGATAAAGGTTTTAGACTAGTGACGCCTCCATAGATAAAGGTTTTAGACGAGTGACGCCTCCATAGATAAAGGTTTTAGACTAGTGACGCCTCCATAGATAAAGGTTTTAGACTAGTGACGCCTCCATAGATAAAGGTTTTAGACTAGTGACGCCTCCATGTTTTAGACTAGTGACGCCTCCAGGTTTTAGACTAGTGACGCCTCCATAGATAAAGGTTTTAGACTAGTGACGCCTCCATAGATAAAGGTTTTAGACTAGTGACGCCTCCAGCACATAACGCAGGAACGATGTTGGAAACGATGCCACATACTGATGGTTTTAAAGTGCTAAAAGCTGTCGTGAAAATGTAATTTGTTCTCTTCTAGTGTGAATGGCTGCTGGGTGACAGAAAACCATCTCCAGAGGACCTGGACAAAGGCATCGACACCAACAGCCCTCTTTTCCAAGCCATCCTGGAGAACCCTGTGGTCCAGCTGGGACTCACCAACCCCAAGACTCTGCTGGGTAACTAATGGCTCTTTTAGGCTACGAGAACTAAGCAAACCGTAACCTGGTGATAACCCATTAACCCATTTCGGCCTGACGTTGAAAAAAAAAAAAAAAAAACGTTCGCTCTGAAAGAATATATATTCAAAGATTTGTGCCGCATTTTTACGATTTTTCAAAAATAGCAGACCTACAAGCTCGTAGATCTGCTATTTTTCAATAGCTAAAGTATAACATAATGCTTAGTTAAAACACCAAAAGGGGTTCCCCTCCAGAATGGGTTAAGACCTGAGACCAGATTCTACAAATGTTTCTATGTCAGTGGTGCTCTGAACTTTTTCATGTCAAGGATGCCAAAAATGATATGTATTTGGCTGCCGACCCTTCTAGGGACCTCCCAGAAACAAAGAATTGAGTTAAAAACGTTCGCTGGGAAAGGAAATATATTCAAAGATTTGCACACATTTTCACGATAGATCTACAAGCTCATAGTGCCACACCGAGTGCCGTGCTATGAGCTTGTATATCTGCTATTTTTCAATAGTTAAAGTTTAAAATAATGGTTAAAGTGTTTAAAAGGTAAGGTAAAACAGATGGGTACGGTAGGTCTTAATGGGTATATTTCAGAGGTTCTGGATTTGTGTCCACGACTCCACACGCTACAGTTCGGTTTCGACCACAGGAACCCAGAACAGAAAAATAACCGAAAAAGACAGAAAGAATCTTTATTTCATTCACCTGTTTTATACATTTTTGCTGCCTGCAGTTCCTCCAAACACAGCTGGTATTGATTACAGAACAACTCAGTTTTTAATCTCATTCAAGACTTGACATCCAGTGACTGATTATCTTCCTGTCCACCAACTATGATGCTTCATTCTGTGTAAAACGTAAGGTTTTTGATGCTGCTTTCTCATCAGCTATCTTGTATGGGTGTGAGGCTTGGCTGCAAATTCCCTTAAAGTCCGTTGAAACTCTCTATATGACTGGAGTGAAATCCCTACTTGGGGTGAGGGTTACTACACCTAACTTAACCTGCCTGTTGGAAGAAGGACTGCCTGTCGTTGCAAGCCTTGGTGAGAGAAAAGCAAGACAGGTTCTTGACCAACATACAGCAGCGAAATGGCATGCTTGATGACCCCTTGCGGTATGTTCTTCAATAGCTAAAGAAGGAGAACCAAGTCATGTATTCCATATTGCGATTGACCGAAGGGACATGATTCATGAATTGCAATCCAAAGAGGGAACAAGATATAAGGCACACCAAGCCATCAACCCAGATCTACCGTATCTGTTCATCCACTCTATACCAGCACGACACCTTACATTGAGGACTATTTGAGGATAACCTTTACACGGTGTCGGTTGTCTGTCAGCTCATAGACTGCGTGTGGAAATGGGAAGATGGAGTGACGAACAGCACATGCTGGTATGTCCCCTCACACAAGACATCGGAGTGAAATAAGGACACGAGTGTACTGATTTGAGCTCACTCTCTGTGTGCACTAACAGAGGAACTTTGCGTATGCTACATGCATGCCTGTCACTTTTGGAGCAAGTAAAGGGGTTTTGTGTTGTGTATGTAAAATGATGGCTCATAGAAAACCCTACATGGTCTGTGCCCACCTCTCCTAAGTGAATTCATAAAAAGGAAGCCTGATGGAGGGATCAGCACTAGGTCAACCGCTAGAGGGGACTGTGAAGTGAAGTGCCGTACCGGCAAACCGCCGTTGGTAAAAACATCCTTTCAGTTCAGGGCTGGAATCTGGAATGACTTACCTCTGAAAATAAGAGATTGTCTGTCATTTCCATCCTTTTAAGTACAATCTAAAACAAATGGTTACTCGTGGGGGGGGGGGGGGGGGGGTGGCCAATGGCTAAGTAGAAAATACTACAGCAAAGTAGGTTAGAAACGGTTGCCGGTTTAATGTAAGTTACTGTTTGCTTCTTATTGTTTCCATGTGGGGACTGCGGATGAGAATTAGCATTTCTGCTAAATCTGGTGTATTTACATTGCATTTATGTAATGTCCATTAATGATATGCATTGTCCCGTCTAAATAAGCAAATAAAGTAAGTAGGGTCTTAAAAATGTAACTGTGGCAAACTGGAGGCAGAGGGCCGAAGTCTTACTTGGACTTTCACTTCTTTCTTGGTCTCTTTCCTTACAAACCAAGGGCATTTTTATGTCAAAGATGTCAAACGCAACGCAATCTGAAATGTGGTCGATTTCTTTTACCATGAACAATGACAACCTGTATGAATGAGGCATCAACTATAATGAATTTCCTCAGGATCCGCTCGTTATTCCGACGGCGCATTAGTCAGACAACGTGGCTTCGCGTGCGTTTAGGGTTAGCGACAGGGTTAGTAATTGGGCGAGTCGGAACAACACGCCGCCAGAATAATGCCGCGGACCTATTTTCTCAACCCCCCCCCCCCCCCCCCTTGTGTGTGACGACCTTTACGATGCGAACCCACCACAACACATTACTGCTGAGCGGTTGACTATGATGATATCTAGAGTTTAACCACTTGAACCCCACTGTCATATTCTGGATGGAAATATTAGCCCAAACACAGTGGTTCTACAAGCTCACGAGTCATGTGAGCTTGTAGATTGACAATTATTTTTGGCGAAGTCTAGAGGGTTAAGTCTAGAGGGTTTAGTGGTTAAAGGTAGTAGTTATTATTAATATATGTTTGTCGTTTGTTCTGCAGCCTTTGAAGACATGCTTGAGAACCCTCTGAACAGCACCCAGTGGATGAATGACCCAGAGACGGGCCCCGTCATGCTCCAAATCTCCAGAATCTTCCAGACCCTTAATCGCACGTAGAGCCTCCTGGTGTGGTGATCCCCCTGTGTGACTGTTGCAGCCAGTGAGCTTTGAGTTTGACTCTTGTGTCTGTGTGAGTGTGTGTGTGAGTGCGGGGAATCGGGGATGTACGGGTGTTTTTGGAAGCGGCAAGGATTTGTTTTTGCCTTGAAAAGACACAGCTCGAGTCAAATGAACTGTCTGGAGTCTGTTAAAGAGATATGTTACACACATATATAGTATATATCTATTTATAATGTTGCAGAGGGAAAAAATGAAAACTTATACAAAATAAATGTTAACATGAACATTATGATAATTAAAAGTTAGTATGTTTTTACATTTTAATGAGAACAATTTGTAGTTACGAGAATGGCGGACATGATTTATTTTGTATAATTTCTCCATGTGCAAAGAAAATACATCAATAGGCATCAATTCAATGTTTACACTTTGTTTTTGTATGTTTTGCAATATTTAAATATGAATTATAATTTTGTTGTCTCTTTAAAGCGCAATTAAAGGGTGGGTTGTGCCGTTACCTTAGCCTGGCTAATAAGCCAGGCCGAATCAGCCGTTGGCAAAAAAGAAATTGCCTGCCGGCGGATTACGGTCTGGAGAGGCTCAATTGTACGCCCATTTCCTACACCAGAGAACTTGTGTGGCCCTTGGGACACGGTATGCTATATGGGTGGTCTTTGGTACAGTGACGTTCAATGCTTGAGACCCTTTGACTGACAGTAGCTCTGACCAATTGCGTCAAAGAGAAAATGTTTGAACCCGCCCCCCGGGAAACAAGATCCATACACAGCATCTCCAGACTCAAATACCACACGACAGTGTGATTTGAGTCTGGCTTATTAGCCAGGCTACCGTTACCTTGCCATGATATGCCAAATATTGATGTCATATCCTCAATAGTTCTATAGACGACAGATTCATGATCCAAAATATTCTCCCCGTTGACTTACGATGCACAATTACTGAAGACCTCTCACCAATATTTGGAATTACATATTGGTAAGGTAACTTCACAAATTCAATGTTGTGCACATCCATAACATTAACATTGTTGCTGGTGCATAATACAGGACATGGTGAGTGACTTGAGTGTTCAGGGATCGATTGACACACTTGGTAATTAATTTTCAATGACAGGTGAGCAACTAGTTGGGAGGCCGCGGACAATCGTAAGCGGGCATGTTGCTGTGGAATTGTCTCACTCGTGCTCATTTTATGCACACGCCTACTGCCCGCAACGAGAGCTGAATTGTGGTCTGCTTTCAGGCGGAACGCCTGCCGTTTATACTCGCGGAGTGGTTGTCTCTGTGTATTCACGAGGTTTCCCGCGGATCCCGGTGGGAACACGGGCATTGTCCTCCCCGTCTGAAAAGTACTCTGTGCTCCCAAAATGATTGTACTGTGCAAACTGCCAAATAACGTTTTAACTAGACAATCGGGTCAAAATGTTTAGCAGTTTGCACAGTAAGTAGATTTCTTGGGAGCCTTTAGCTGTTGTGCAGACTTTTTCTTTCCGATTTAAGGTACAGTAATAACTACACAACCCAAACCTCTAATACAGTTTAATTGTGCTTTAAATTGTTAGATTTCATACGAGGTGAATGTTTGGGGAGGTTCCTCTTCTTTATCAGCAAGATTAATATTTTCTTTTTCATAATTTGGAGAAATGGCTCTGCCGATCGTCTGGGGCCCCAAAGTGAATATCAAAAAGGTTGAGTGTTCGTTACGGTCATCCGATGTGGGTTTTCAGACACGTCGCCCTCTCTCATCTCTGTGGTCGGCCTTTTAAAAAGAGAGGACACCTGTCTGGTCACTGTCAATTCTGACTTTTAAGTGGAGAACATGACTTTGTGCTCCTTTTTTGAGAATTTATTTATTACTTGTGTTGTGTAGGGTGGTGGCGGGTGATCTTAGCAGTCACATCTGGTTAATCTCAACAGTCAACACAGCGCTTTCCTTTAGTGTGTGTATGGGGATGTCTGATCTATCCTGTGTGCATTGTCGCGCATCAAGGTGTCTATAGTCACAACCAGCCCAGAGTCAAATTTGTTTAACTGAGGCCAGTTGTAAATGTCTGACTTAAATCAGCCGCCACCACCCTACAAACTACTTTCTTAGTTATTTATTATTTTGTTTGCCTTTTGAAGGGGGAAAAACATACACCACGCTGTCTGTCTGTCTTGATCATGTTTGTTACAAAACCGAAGTTGTACTACCTGTAGACCTACATGTTTTATTGTCTGTGTGCTCTTGAATGTCACATTATCATGTTGCAACCATTTAGCACTTACTCACACACCTGAATACTGTTCATTGTAACACGGTCTAAACAATATGCCTCTAAACGTAGAGGACTACAGCAGCGAGACATGACGAAGGGAGCTGAGTCAAGTTGAATGAGTGAAGATGCATCATCTCCTCTTCCCACAGAATCAATCAACTAAGGTGCATTACCACAGTATCTTAGAACTAATACAGAAACATTGTGATTGAATCTAGCATTGCCTTATCGTGGCTATTGTCCTTTGAGAGCAACAAAGTCAAACTGTCAAATCACAATTTCACTATATGACTTGTTATGCTTTGAGTTCTAAAATACCAAGCCTACTATCGTCTGTTTTTGGTGCGCAACTAAGGATAATTCAGGCTTAAGATGTAGACCTACCTAGTACAAAGACACCATGTATATCCGTGCAATAGCTAGGGAATGGAATTACTTTGTAATAATTATATTTGATTTGAGTGTTAGAACTGTGGGTAATGCACTGGGTAGTATGTCTGTAATACATATCCATTGCATTGCGTACTGTAAAAATCTACTGCTACGTAACAGTGGGCCTAATTTATACTCTTATCACACCTACAGTGTCGCTTGTGAGAGAACGATTTACAAGCTATCCATGCATCACAATGTTGCATGTTGGCTACCAAAAATAAACACGACGCATGGGTACCCGAGGATAAATAAACACAACGCATGGGTACCCGAGGATACATCGGTTCCTTGCAGTGAGCGACGCAGTCATGATGTGATTGTGTATAAATTGAGCTTAAGCCTTTCTCAGTTTGATTGTGAGATAAAAGTCACTTGGAGGGTGGTGTGTGTTTTTTTGCCAAGCTTGAGTGTTTCTATTCAATCTTTGAAATGTGGTATTGATGTGACCCTCTGCTCAGGGAGGCTGGCATCCTTTCCTCTATAGCGCCACCAATAGAGCGTCGCAGTCCCGCCCCCTACCATGGACCAGGAAATGAATCCCAATGCATTTTTCCCATAGACATTTCAAAAAGTATTTATTTAAAGACGGTTATGCCGCGGACAAAGCCAACTGGAGTCGTGACAACTCGTGACAACACAAACAATATTTTGGACCAAACGAATAATTACAAAGAAGAAAAACAACAAAAAAAGTGTTTTTTTTCTTATTTGTTCGGCCCAAAAAATTGTGTTTGTCACGACTCGAGTTGGCTTTGTCCGCGGCGTAAACGTCTTTAAATAAATACTTTTTGAAATGTCTGAGGAAAATGAACGGAGAATCATTTCCTGGTCCAGGGTAGGGGGCGGGACTGCGACGCTCTATAGGCAGACCTCGACTCATCTGCTAATCTGGGATTTAAAACAAAATGGCTTTAACTAACCATTAATAATGGATATGGGTTGGAGCATCGTGAAACATGGTTTGGTAAATGCAATATTTGAACATATTTAAATGTTTTTTTTAAAAGAGAAGTATTTGCTTGAACTATGTACTGTTTGTAATTGAAGCCAAAATCTTAAATTTCTCTTATGACAAAATGTTTTAAGTGACCTGAAACTGAAAGATGAATGATGCAAATTACTGAAATAATAATTCAATTGTTTTTAGTTTGTTTTTACAAACCATTATACAAAATGTACTAGCAGGTCAAAAAATATCACATTACCTTTTGAATGTGAAAGTATTTGTGTACAGGGTGTCTCTGGAAGCCTCACTGCTGTGCCATGCATCTCAGTCGTGGCCACAGTGACGAGCTATCTCGTAACTTCTTGGGAATAATCATTTCCATTGACATTTCAAGCAAAACCATCAGATTGACCATTTCAGCAAAATAAAATGAAAATGCATCAAATTATCCACTATCGAATATACAAACTGTACAACATTTTGTTTAGGGACTAGTAGTTGAACTTGACATTAACAAATTACCCTAACTTGAGTACAGTACTTGAGTATTTTTTGGAGTAGGGCAGCCCTATCTGGCTGGTTATTCTTTACTTGAGTATTTGTATTTTTTGGATACTTTCATCACATTTCAAAGACATTGTACTTTTGACTCCACTACATTAACATTTCTAGGAAGTGAAAAGGTATGGTATATTATTAATTTAATTAATTTCAAACCAAATGTGGTAAATTAAGTACCACTTAAACTACCAAACCAGAGAAATGGAGTTCTTAAAAACAACCAGACATCAGATTAAGAAAGACAGGCAGAGAGAGATGTAGACACGCAGGCAGATTAAGTTCTCCTCGTGTTGACCATTTATTCACAGTATAAAACAGCAGAGATTCCCCGTAGGCCTAGCCTGGCGCAACGCAAGGCTACCGAAGGCCTGCAGTGGCCCATGGGAGCACAGCAGCACAGGACTGACCGCAAGGATGCGGCCAGCTTTCACAGTTTTTACTAGGCTATTTAAGCAGTTTACACTAACAATGGGTCCCGACCAACTGTCCCAATATACTCCTATCCCTTCTGGCTCCAAACCTATGGAATTAACTTCCCATTTGTCTGAAAATTCACCTCTTCAGAATCCATCTTAGCACATAGCACTTGCCCTAGCCTCGACGACCTTACAGGAATATGCAAATGCTCAATTTATGTAATTTAGATAGAATTTGATGTATAGTGTATAGTATACTCATAGTTTCATTATAGATATATTCCACTGTTAGATGGATGTTAGGTTATTAGCTATACGTATGATTCTTGATGATTTTCTATGTCTAATGTATTACCATGTTTTGTTCTTGCTTACTGTAAATCGCTCTGGACTAAGAGCGTCTGATGAATTGTAAATTCCATCCATCCATCTTCAACCACTTATCCGTAGTCGGGTCACGGAGGCAACAGCTCCACCAGAGAGCTCCAGACTTCCCTCTCCCGAGCAACATTAGTAATTTCCTCCTGGGGGATCCCTAGGCGTTCCAAGCATAGATAATGTTAGATGCCTAGAAAAAAATCACACCTGTGTGAACTGAGTGGTGCAAGGTCTTATATAGCCTGATCAGCTGTGGTCTGTAATGTCAGTGACCATAGTAACCATGCTCATTGTTTTGGGTCCCACGTACAGGTACACACATACATAGATACAGACAAAGCTGGTTGTTGGAGTGGTTTGCACCACTCAAAAAAATAGCAGACCTACAAGCCCTATCTCCAGGACTGCTTGCCCAGGTATGTCCCAAACAGCCTCCTTAGGTCCTGCTTGAAAAGCCACAAAGAATGGCATTTAAGAAATATTTTTCAACATTTTTTCACATTTAAAAAAAAATCACACCCGTGTGAACTGAGTGGTGTAAGGTATTATATAGCCTGATCAGCTGTGGTCTGACGTAATGAAATCACACCCGTGTGAACTGAGTGACCATAGCAACCATGCTCATTTTTTTGGTACGAACAAACACGTGGACACGTAAACTAACAAAGCCAGTTGTTGGAGTGGTTTACACCACTCAAAAATAGCAGACCTACAAGCCCTATCTCCAGGACTGCTTGCCCCGGTATGTCCCAAACCGCCTCCTTAGGTCCTGGCCTGCTTGAAAAGCCACAAAGAATGGCATTTAAGATTTATTTTTTCATCATTTAAAAAAAATCACACCCGTGTGAACTGAGTGGTGTAAGGTATTATATAGCCTGATCAGCTGTGGTCTGACGTAATGTCTGACGTAATGAAATCACACCCGTGTGAACTGAGTGACCATAGCAACCATCAAAAACATTTTAAAAATAGCAGACCTAATTTTTGTTTTTAATTTCTTCATCTTTTTTTCATCATTTTTTCCAAAATAGCAGACCTACAAGCCCTATCTCCAGGACTGCTTGCCCAGGTATGTCCCAAACCGCCTCCTTAGGTCCTGGCCTGCTTGAAAAGCCACAAAAAATGGCATTTAAGAAATATTTTTTCAACATTTTTTCACATTTAAAAAAATCACACCCGTGTGAACTGAGTGGTGCAAGGTCTTATATAGTCTGATCAGCTATTTCAGTGACGTCACACACCATAGTACCATAGTAACCATGCTCACCTTTGCACGGACACGTAGGTATACAGGTACACAAACATACAGACAAAGCTGTTGTTGGAGTGGTTTGCACCACTCAAAAATAGATGCCTCATTGGCCGCTGCAGTTGGTTGGAGCGATGTGTGTTGAAGGAGGGGCAGAATAATTTACAATGGGAGAGGAAGTATGCCGGAAGTGTGGAAGGCACGTTACGTCACGCTGCCACTCAAGTGATTACTGGCCAATCACAGTGCATCTTTTCCAGGACTTACAGACCCGAACATGCGCTCCTCTGTGACGCACGCTCATGCTTCCGTGGGGCTTCGCAAGAAATCTCGGGAAAGTTTTGCCCTCCCTTGAGCACATACGCTCCAGAGCCGGAAAGGGCGTCTACGTTTATATGTCTATGGTTTCCTCCAAGTGGGACGTGCCGGAGACGCTCGAGAGGCATCCTGACCAGATGCCCGAACCAAGCTGGCTCTTTTGCAGGCGAAGAAGCAGCGGCTCTACTCCGAGTCTCTCTCATGTGACAGAACTTCTCACCCTATCTCTGAGGGAGATGCCAGCCACTCGTTGGAGAAAACTCATTTCGGTCAGGTTGTATTCGCGACCTTATTCTTTCGGTCATGACCCACACTTCATGACCATTGGTGAGAGTAAGAACGAAGATTGCTTGGTAGACAGAGAGCTTTGCCTTCTTGCTCAGCTGTATGGTCATGACATTGTAAGTTGTAAATTGTAAGGGAATGCACCGACAGTCAGCAGTACCAGGTGTCTGTCCCAACAGGCTCACCACCAGACCAGCCAGGACACACACTTCTCTGCCATGGATGAGGGATCATAGCCAGGACATATGTCTGCTGTCACACACACACACACACACACACACACACACGCACGGCTTAATGCTATTAGGCATTAAGTCCTCGTAGGAGGGCTGTTAAAAAGGAGACAGCTCTCTCTCTCTCTCTCTTCCAAAAACACAAGATGAGATAATGTCGTCCGAATATTGGTGGAGGTTTTCCCCGAAGACGTACAGGTTCTTACAGCAGGTAATCTCTCTCTCTAATAATACCAATTAAATAATTAAATTAAATTCAATTAAAAAATCAATTAATTTCCACAAAATACTTTTTAAAAAGGTTTATTAGTAGTGAAAATAGCCGATCTACAATACAAGCTCACAACATTGTGCAAATGTGGCCAAAATAGGTGTATTTAATCATTTTATACTTAGTAGTGAAAACAGCCCATTCATTTTCTTAAATGTTTGAAAATGTATCAACATTTTTCAACATGGATTTTATCAATATTGATTTTAATAATTCGTTTTTTAATAAACATCATTGTTTTTTTTCTTTCGCTGTAATTGCTCTTTTAGTTTAATAATCACTTTATATACAGTACATTTACAAGTGGTGATTCATACTTTATTGAATTAAGTAGGTTATTTCTATACCTTTACTTCTATTCCACTACATCCCAGATCCAAATATTCCTACTTTTACTAGGCCTACATGTATTTGAAAACTTTTGGTTACTACCGGTATTTACTTTGTAGATTTGATTTATTTTATAGTACAAAACATACACTATAATTAACGAGTATAGGCCTACATTTACTTTTGGTTAAAGTAGCCAGCCTACATTATACCAATAGGCCTACTTTTGTTTTGATTGATTGATTGATTGATTAATTAACAGTTTGCAGAATTACATACATTTCAAGTACAACTCAATACAAAAACTGTTAACTGTGAGTGGACGACACCATAAAGCATTACACTTATATATTATATTACACATTACATTACATACTTTTACTACTTTTACTCAAGTAGATATTCGATTTTGCATTCCAGTATTGGTACTTGTACAGTACAGTAAGTTGTACTTAAGTAAAACGTTTGACCTTGAGTACTTTTCCCCACCACTGTAAAGTGTGTAGTAAATAATGTTTGGCTTTGATTCGGGTTGTGATTTGTTGTCGGTCGCTCGTGACGTCGCCCACCGTGGCGTTGTTCCGCATGCGGTTGGTTGCCAGGGGCAACTGGGCAACCTAACCTAACCCAGCCAATGGGAGCCGTTGTGACAGCACAGCCCTTCTGGGCAGCAGCCAATCAGCGCCGCCGTTGTTGAGGAATGAGGAGTCGGCCGGTTTGAAACGCGCAGCTCCAACTCAACTGTCAACAGAGAGAGAACACTCTGTGGATATTATTCTATTATTATTCTACATAAACGGTAAAAATACAACGTTTATAAACCTTTCTTTCTGCCGCATGTACAACTTAAACATAATATGCTATAATATGTTTTATAACCTGCTTAAGAAGACTGAAATAACGTCTGAAAAACAAACTGCAGTGCTGGGAGCCTGGGAGGAACTTTTAATCACTTTGATAAACACCCCCAGCATCCTTATGTAGAATAACGGTACAAAGTCAACATTAGAGCTATGGGATTTGGGAATGTTGTCTTCCTGCGCTCGCATGAAATACAGACCAGCCTCTCTGTTATTTGCGGAAATATAAAGCACGGTTTACCTACTCACCTAGCTCCTTTCGGAACCCTACGTTAAAGTTTCTGACATTTTGATGACTTTATGTAGGGTTCCTTCTCACCGGATTCAAGCGACATGGGATGCCATCTGATTTCCCCTGACTTAGCCCTGTGCTGCGGTGTGGGTGTCACGCTGACATATTCCAAACGAAGCATATGAACGCTATAGGAGACAACGAACCATCTGACCCCCCCCCGCGAACGGCTCAGAAGCCGTTAAGTATTTTTAATGTTTGTACGACCGTTTTGCCAGCTCTGAAATTCTCTCTTCGGTCCCTCCTTGTTGACATCTCGGTTGGCTAGCTGCGCCTACGAGGCGCGTAGGGAGGCGCTGCTAGCCAACCGAGATGCCGAGAGGCGGTACAATGGGATGTCAACAAGAGAGAATTTCAGAGCTGCCAAAACGGTCGTACAAACATTAAAAATACTTAACGGCTTCTGAGCCGTTCGCGGGGGGGGGTCAGATGGTTCGTTGTCTCCTATAGCGTTCATATGCTTCGTTTGGAATATGTCAGCGTGACACCCACACCGCAGCACAGGGCTAAGTCAGGGGAAATCAGATGGCATCCCATGTCGCTTGAGGCCGGTGAGACCGGACCCTACGTGGTAGGTCCAAAGGAGCTCAACCCGGGGGGTCCGGAGACGGGCTACTACTCACCAATACAAAGGCGGCTTGTGTTATTATTAGAAAGCCTACTTTCCTTAGGGGACCACTCTGAGCCGCCCACCTATGTATAAAATGCACTTTTTGGCCAGAAAGAGATTTCTTTTCACCGCATGGAAAAATCTTGTCTATGAGATTTTCTCTTGGCATTATCGGTAGAGGGCACAGTGGAGTAACTAAAAGTTGTTTATTTCGGTGAAAAAAATCCCTTTCTGGCCAAAATGTGCACTTTGTACATGTGGTGGGGGGCTCCGAGTGCGTCCACTAAGGAAAGTAGGCTTTCTAATAACACAAGCTGTGAGCTTGTAGATCTTCTATTTTCACCAGTTTGGGTCCCGGGCGAATATCTTATTTCTGTTTTGGGCCACGGGCTGAAAGGTTCGGGAACTACTGATGATGTAGAATTGTAGATGATTCACTGTTGTTAACACCGGAGGTCTGGTGGTACTGCTGTGTCGTTGCATGCAGATGTCCTCATCAGACGAGGCGGAGGAAACCAGTCCCGTTCTACCCAGAGACTCCGACAGAGGAAGTTCTGTTTCCTCCCTGCTACAGGTCTGTCTGTCTGTCTGTCTGTCTGTCTGTCTGTCTGTCTGTCTGTCTGTCTGTCTGTCTGACTGTGATTTTATTTCTCCATTTGTACATGGCCCCGTCTTATAGCTGCTTGCAGCTATATTATTATATTGTATGTATGTTTTGGGCTCACATGCAGCCACGACAGTGTTCCGTTCTGGCCGTCATGGCAGCCAGTTCCCACCGGAGGTCGTGCGGGAGCTCCGAGCGCTCGAGTTCGCCGTGCCAAACGACCGCCACCTTGCACAGCGTCTTAAGCGTTATTCATAGTCTAATATTTTCGGTGGTGAGGTGACCACCGAACTACAACATGACGTCACGGAGCCGCGGTGAAGAGCAAATCACCGCTCTCCCCAACCCTTCTCTCTGTTTTTACTCACCACCGCTCCACGTTATTACAGCTCCGGTGGTCACCTCACCACCGGAGCGGTGGTCACCTCACCACTGAAAATCCAGACTCTGAATAGGCCTTTAGGGCTAGGACTCAGGTCGAGGAAGTGCTTGTGGCGATGGTAGAAGTAGACGTGCTGTATCCTCCGAACAGCACCACATGCTCTCCCTCCCAGAGTCTCTTCGGGGAGAAAGTTCTCCGGGTCCAACTTCCACAGCGCGTTGTCGACCGACGTGTTTGTCGTAATCTTGTTTGCCGCCCAACACGTACAGCTCGTCGTCGTAGGCGAAGTGACCCCTAGCACCCTCCATCACGGTTGGAGGCGTTGTGCGGCGGCGGGGGGAGTGTCCAGCCACACGTTGCTCTCCGTGTCAAAGACACTTGACGGCGTTGGGCACCGTCAGCGTCCGCCTCAGCCCGCCGAACACGAACATCTTCGCCTTGACACCACCGGACCAAACCGCGGAGGCGAAGTCCGTCCAGCGCGTGCACATTGCTGGTGATCACGCACCGCCACGTCGTTCCTCCGTGCACGTACATGACGCTGCCCAGGACGCACGCCGAGTGACCGGACCGCGCCGCCGGGACAGACCCAGACGTCCGGGGTTTCTACTCGACAGCAACAATATGTTTGTTTGTGTGTTTGTGTGTGTGTTTGTGTGTTTGTTTGTGTGTGTGTTTGTGTGTGAACAGGATGAGTATGAGGAACTCCTGCGCTCCGCTGTGGTCACGCCCAGGCTGGACGCAGCAGGCGGAGGCCAGCTGCTCCTGGGCACCTCCTCCCTGCGCTCCCTACGCTCCTTGGAAGGAGATGACCACGCCATACAGCGGCACCCAGCAGCAGGTAAAGGTAGCTCTGGTCCATAGCGTTAGGACTTCTCCTTAACACTGTTACTTTTACCTCTGGTCCATAGCGTTAGAAGGACTTCTCCTTAGCGCTATGGTACTGTTAGCTCTGGTCCATAGCGTTAGAAGGACTTCTCCTTAGCGCTATGTTACTTTTACCTCTGGTCCATAGCGTTAGAAGGACTTCTCCTTAGCGCTATGGTACTGTTAGCTCTGGTCCATAGCGTTAGGACTTCTCCTTAACACTGTTACTTTTAGCTCTGGTCCATAGCGTTAGAAGGACTTCTCCTTAGCGCTATGGTACTGTTAGCTCTGGTCCATAGCGTTAGAAGGACTTCTCCTTAGCGCTATGTTACTTTTAGCTCTGGTCCATAGCGTTAGAAGGACTTCTCCTAAACACTATGTTACTTTTACCTCTGGTCCATAGCGTTAGAAGGACTTCTCCTTAGCGCTATGTTACTTTTAGCTCTGGTCCATAGCGTTAGAAGGACTTCTCCTAAACGCTATGTTACTTTTAGCTCTGGTCCATAGCGTTAGAAGGACTTCTCCTAAACACTATGTTACTTTTAGCTCTGGTCCATAGCGTTGGAAGGACTTCTCCTAAACGCTATGTTACTTTTAGCTCTGGTCCATAGGGTTGGAAGGACTTCTCCTAAACGCTATTTTACTTTTAGCTCTGGTCCATAGGGTTGGAAGGACTTCTCCTAAACGCTATGTTACTTTTAGCTCTGGTCCATAGGGTTGGAAGGACTTCTCCTAAACGCTATGTTACTTTTAGCTCTGGTCCATAGCGTTGGAAGGACTTCTCCTAAACGCTATGTTACTTTTAGCTCTGGTCCATAGGGTTGGAAGGACTTCTCCTAAACGCTATGTTACTTTTAGCTCTGGTCCATAGGGTTGGAAGGACTTCTCCTAAACGCTATGTTACTTTTAGCTCTGGTCCATAGGGTTGGAAGGACTTCTCCTAAACACTATGTTACTTTTAGCTCTGGTCCATAGGGTTGGAAGGACTTCTCCTAAACACTGTTACTTTTAGCTCTGGTCCATAGGGTTGGAAGGACTTCTCCTTAATGCTCATGAAGAAATCAAAGAAAAATCAAAGACATTCCATAAATTAGAAAACAAATGTTTAAGAAGTAGTGAAAATGGCTGATCTACAAACTGATGGCTGATCTACAAGCAATCCGTTGTGAGCTTGTAGATCTGCTATTTTCAGTAGTTTGGGTCTAATCTCTCTTTTGGGTCACAGGCTAAAAGGTTTGGGAACCACTGTACTAAACTATAACCTCTCATGGTCTTCTTCCAGTAAACTATAACATCCCATGGTCTTCTTCCATGTCGACACAGCGGCCGGCCGCTCGGCAAGCAGGGCTTCTTCGGTGAAGACCCCCACACCGGCCCAGAGGTCCTCCAGACAAACAGGCAGGAGCCCCGCACCTTCACACAGATCCTCCGGACAATCTGAGAAGACCTCCTCACCTCCACAGAGGTCCAGACAGGCAAGCAGGAGCCCCACACCATCACAGAGGTCCAGGCAGGCAAGCAGGAGCCCCACACCATCACAGAGGTCCAGGCAGGCAAGCAGGAGCCCCACACCATCACAGAGGTCCAGGTCCAGGCAGATGGAGAGGAGCCCCGCACCATCACAGAGGTCCAGGCAGATGGAGAGGAGCCCCGCACCATCACAGAGGTCCAGGCAGATGGAGAGGAGCCCCGCACCATCACAGAGGTCCAGGCAGATGGAGAGGAGCCCCGCACCATCACAGAGGTCCAGACCAAGGTTATTGTACTGTTGAAAACTAACAAAACAACGGAAATGTCATCAAATGGCGGTCCGTCGCTCGAGTACAGAATAAATAATGGACCTTGATGATATGACAAGGGTTGAAAACCACTGCTTTATTCCATGCACAGGTCCAGACAATCTGAGAGGACCCCCTCACCTTCACAGAGGTCCTCCACCAGGCAGACCAGTCCAAAGCCCTCGTCCTCAGACGCTCTCCTCACAGAGCTGTTCATCTGTGAGGAGAACATCAGCCAGATGGAGAACCTCCTGGACACCTGGAGCGTCCACCTCAAGGTAGGTTGGTTCAGTCACCTCCTGGACACCTGGAGCGTCCACCTCAAGGTAGGTTGGTTCAGTCACCTCCTGGACACCTGGAGCATCCACCTCAAGGTAGGTTGGTTCAGTCACCTCCTGGACACCTGGAGCATCCACCTCAAGGTAGGTTGGTTCCGTCACCTCCTGGACACCTGGAGCGTCCACCTCAAGGTAGGTTGGTTCAGTCACCTCCTGGACACCTGGAGCGTCCACCTCAAGGTAGGTTGGTTCAGTCACCTCCTGGACACCTGGAGCATCCACCTCAAGGTAGGTTGGTTCAGTCACCTCCTGGACACCTGGAGCATCCACCTCAAGGTAGGTTGGTTCAGTCACCTCCTGGACACCTGGAGCGTCCACCTCAAGGTAGGTTGGTTCCGTCACCTCCTGGAGACGCAATTTAGGCATTCATCAGACACTCTTAATCCAGAGCGATTTAGAGTAAGCAAGAACAAAGCATGGTTCTAATACATCAAATACATAGACAAATTATACATTGTCAACTAGGATCATAAGTAAGCTAAGAACCTAACATCCGTCTAACAGTAGAATATCTGTAGAATTAAACTATAATGAAACACTACAGAGTGCTATGTCTAGTGTCTACATAACATGCTATCTAAATTACATATTTTAGCCTTTGCATGCGCCTGCAGTCAGTGAAAAAAGGTAGTTTTTACGGTAGTTACGGTAGTTTGTAGTTTTATTTAGGGATGTCCCGATACACATTTTTCGATCCCGATACCACAATTTCTGTGTTAGCCGATACCGAATATCGATACCAGTGTTTGATCTCCTGTTGTGTTAGTTTATAGCTATCTAGCTATATATCTCGTGTTGTGTTTATAGCAGACTCCTCACTCATATGTGCACTTGCAGTTGCAAACTCCACATGCCTCAACATTTTATTTACCTGCCATAGTGTCAACCCCTTACCCCTGTGGTTAGACTGGCATATTTGCCGATACCGATATGACCCGCTATGACAAATAAGGGCCGATACCGATACTTTTCTGATACCGATACAGTATCGGGACATCTCTAGTTTTAGTTGACGAAATCAACCCTGGTGCTAATCCCACTGATCATGGTGGTGTTGGGTTGTGGTGCTTGTGCTTTGCAGTCCAACGTGGTGGCAGAGCTGCGCAGATGGAGGCTGCTCTTCGTGGAGCAGCACCAGCGGGAGCTGGGCCGAGAGCGGGACAGGGTCCACGTTCTCCAGGCGGAGGCGGAGGACCTCAGACAGCTGCTGGAGGCCTACCAGACCTCCGGCCACAGGAAGGACACGGTCATCAGCAACCTGACCGCCGCCCTGGACAGGCAGAGGGAGAAGGTGGACATGATGAGGACTCTGACCCACTGGAGACTGCAGCACTCCCACAGGCAGGACGAGGTAACACGCCAACCCTGTCCAACGCAGTGGCTCCAAAACCTTTTCACGTCAAGGACCCCCAAATTGACACCAATTAGGCCGCGGACCCCCATTAGAAAAGATATGCCAGGGACCCCCATACGATTTCTACCGCTCTAGCAGTGATTCTCAACCATTTTAATTTCACGGACCCCCATTTAATGGCATTTCTATCTCTGAGATCCCAATTTGTATAGTAAAATCTATATTAATTTAACTCTAATTTGTACACTCTCAAATCATATTTAACGGACATATAACCTATTTTCTCCTTTCATTGTCAATGGCAAATATGGGACGTGTGTGGATAAAAGCTGTATATAGGAGGGACTAGCGCCCCTCAAAAATCACACTCGTGTGAAGTGAGGGGCGCTCTTATCATCATACATCATGATACATCATCACATTCCGGCCAATCACTTTTGGCGTTTGTTTTTGTGGCTTTTGCCTTTATTTTATATTTTTTATGGAGGGACAGACTGTAGGCTGACAGGAAATGGGGAGAGAGATGGGGGGAAGACATGCAGTAAAGACCGTCGGGATCGGGAGTCGAACCCGCGGCACACTGCCAGACTGGATTACCAGCCAAGGTGCCTGGACCGCTGAGCCACGGCCCAGGCTGCGTCCTCACTTTTTAAGCCCTCAGCCAATCAACTCATCACTATGGGGTACACACGCGCACACAAAGCTGGGCATAGGAGGGGCTGGCGTCCTTCAAAAAGTAAAAGATGTGTGTGTGTGTGTGTGTGTGTGTGTGTGTGCACTTCCAGGCCCATGCGCTGCGCCGGGCGCAGCAGCACCACCACGCCGTCCTGAAGAGGAAGGTGTTTCTGGGATGGCACTCCCTGCTGCGATGCCACTGGAAAGACACGGTGGAGCGCGACTGTCGAACCCGAGCCCAGGACGTCTGCACGCGGCTGGCCGCCCAATACGACGCTAAGCTAGCAGAGGTGAGCTAACCTCTCCACCCGCCCATGGCCCATTCATGACGGGAAGAAACCCCTTTTGGTGTTTTAAGCATGTTATACTTTAGCGATTGAAAAATAGCAGATCTTGTAGATTTTTTTTTAATCTTGAAATTGTGGCGCAAATCTTTCAAATTATATTCTTTCAGAGTGAACGTTTTTAACTCAAATCTTTGCTTCTCGGGGGGGGGGGGGGGGGGGGGGGGGGGTCGCTGGAACAACATATTTTCAGATGGGGGTCCGTGGCCAAATACAGATAATTCTGGGGGTCCTTGACATGAAAAAGGTTGAGCACCACTGACATAGAAACGTAGGTTTTTCAGATTTAGAAGCAATTTTTTTTATCGGCCTCATGTCTAAAGGGGCTAGCAGAGGTAAGCTCTCCTTCAGCACCCAGCTGGCTGCGCCGCGTCATCATAAATGCGACACGGCTTGTGCAAGGACACTGCTGTGATTGGCCAGTAGCCACTTTGAGTGACATTCAGGGAAAACACTCATGATTTACTATTCTCCGCCTATCGGATCGCAACACTAGCGGCCCTGAATCGGCTCAATCGAACTTCACAACGTTCGAAACGGCAACTCGCTCGCTTTAGCGTGCTCTGTGGTGTCTCACGTGAGACCTCTGTCGCGGTCAGAATCTATACTTTAGCGACCAAAAAAACTGTGCGCAGTTGTTGTAGGCGAGAGGCACTTCCACGTTGGACACAGAAGCAGGGTGTAGTTATAAGCATAAGCTGTGGAAGGAAGGAATGGAAGGAAGGAGTCAGCTGAGGTGGTTCGGGCATCTGGTTAGGATGCCTCTCGGGCGCTTCCCTAGGGAGGTCCTCGACGCACGTCCCACTGGGAGGAGACCCCGGGCAGACCAAGGCGCAGTTGGAGGAAACACATCGACTCACTGGCCTTGGAACGTCTCGGAATCCCCCAGGAGGAAGTCACTAATGTTGCTCTGGAGAGGGAAGTCTGGAGCACTCTGGTGGAGCTGTTGCCCCCGCGACCCGACTACGGATAAGCGGTTGAAGATGGATGGATGGATGGATGTGTAGGATTTAGAACGTCTGATTGATTGATTATGATTGATTATGATTGATATGAATTGATTGATGGGTGTCCACAGCACGTCCAGGCCCTAGAGACGGCCCAGGCTGAGATGGAGAGACTGCGTCTGGAGAGAGAACGCTACGAGGACGCCATGAAGAAATCCTTCATGAGAGGAGTGTGTGCTCTGAACATGGAGGCTTTGAGCATGTTCCACAACACAGGTACACACGCACTAGGGGTGGGACGATATGGGTTCCTCACGATACGATATATATCGCGATATTAGGCCCTCGATAACGATACTATCACGATATTCGATATATTGCGATATTTGCGATATATCGATATATTGTATGAAATTTCATCTACTTGGAACTGAAAAAATGCAGCATTTTGTATTCCCACACAGCTGTTTGGAGACTTTGGACAAATCACCATCCAGTAATTCAGTACTTCTGGTTGCTGTGGAATCTGAGTGGGATTTGCTTTATTTTAGCTGTCATTTCCTCCTTTTCTAAACATGTTGTTCATCACTTCATTATGAACAACATTTCAAATTTCAAAAAAAAAAAAATCGATATCGATATTTTCATAATCAATATCGATTATTTATCGCGGGAGGACGTATCGATATATATCGCCATATCGATATTTCAGCACACCCCTAACACGCACGTGTTAAGTGTGCATAGCTGAATAGGATGGGGCAGGTCTACGCTCCTGTATTTCTTTTTAATCAGTTATTATGGCGGAACTTGGAGAGACAGATATTTTCTGAGTTGGTATAAAATGGTTGAGAACCATTGATCTAGTCTCTCTCCCCCTCCATTTAAACTCTCTCCCCCAAACCCCACGTAGAGGACACAGATGATGCAGACAGCGCTGCGATTGGTCAGTTCTCGTCTCACCCAGGGTCATCTACACACTTCAGCCCCGCCCACTTTGACCCCACGCCACCTCCGTCCCAGAATGCACCGCCACAGGAAGCAGTAAGACGAGCCCTTCACCCATTGGTCCATTATAATGCTAATAACCTAACTCCATTTTTGAGGTTTGGGATTTTTTTTGTTTTGTTGCATAAATCAATACTATTGAACACTCCATTGGACCCTCAAACTGTCTGCTTAAACAGCTGACTCTCATGCCTCTCAACCTCTCGTGCAAGTAATTGGCAATATATAAAGTCACAACACACCAACTTTGATGAGGCAGTATTGCTTTGTTTTCAAAATATAAGGTTTTCTCCATTACCAGAAAAAAAAAATCTGAAAAACATTTTGGAGTTAGGTGGTTTCTCCCTGGCAACAGAGATAATTTATTATATATAATTGGTCCTCACTAATGCTTATAATATGGTACTGTGCGTGTGCGCGCGTGTGTGTGTGCGCGTGTGGTCAGATTGACTCCACAACAAGACTTCCCTCCACCTCAGTGATCCACAGCTCTCTGCCACTAGGGGGCACTGCTGGCTCTCAGGTGAGACTTCAAGATGTTGGGAACAAAGATAGACTCAGTGGTGGAAAGTAACTACATACGTTTAGTTTAAGTACAATGTTTTGGTATTTATACTTTACTTTTCAATTTCCAATACTTTTACTTCCACTCCACCACATTTCAGGGCCAAATATTGTACTTTTACACTACAACTACAATTATTTGACAACTTTAGTTACTTTGTAGATTTTGATTATTAGCCTATTACAAAACATACATTAACCACATTTCGGCTATTTGAAAATAGCTGATCTAAAAGCTCTCAAAGTGTCGCGATGTGACGCATTCAGAGCTTGTAGATCTGCTATTTCCAAAAGATTTGTATACATTTGAAACCACAAAATGGGACATTCTGCATAACAACTACTTTTTTACCTTTCATACTATTTCGTACTATTTTTAATTCCAGAGTACTTTTTTTCCCACTACTGGATACACAGATTCTGTACTGATCTCGTCTTTAGGACAACAAACAAAGAGACTCGTCTGTACTCATGTCGTCTTTATGCATGGATTGAAGTTCTCAGTCGCCACGACTAATTTCATTGGATTTTGGATTCTGGAGATGCCAGCATTACTGCTATTTAAGTTCGATTCTACAAATGTCTTCTAAATCATGACAGTTTTCAGAAAAACCCATGTTTCTATGTCAGTGGTTCTCAACCTTTTTCATGTCAAGGACCCCTGAGGCTGAGGAAGGTCGCAAGACCGAAACGTTGCTTCTTAAATAAATGCTCTGAACCTAGCAAGTGGTGGTGTACGGGTGTCCCTCCTTTCTACAATCTCAAGGACCCCAAAGATTATCTGTATTTGGTCGCCGACCCCCATCTGAAAATATGTTGTTTCAGTGACCTCCCCAGGAGCAAAGATTTGAGTTAAAAATGTTCGTTTTGAAAAAATATATATTCCAATTTTGCGCCACATTTTCAAGATTTTTCAAAAATAGCAGATCTACAAGCTCATAGCGCGCCACATAGCGCGCCACAGAGTGAAAAAAACAAGTGATATTTGAATTAAGTCAAATCACTGAATATACCTTTTTAAATCGCTCTGGATTAAGAGCGTCAGATAAATGGCTACATTATAAATGCTACTGTGTTTCCAGAAGAGTTCACGTGTGGCGGTGACGACGGCGGCGCAGCAGCAGCAGAAAGCCTCCAATAAGACGGTGACGGCTCGCATCACAGCGCGCCACGCCCCCTCTGCCAGCCAGGACCCCTCCGCCAGGACCCCCCGGAACCACCTGGCCAAGAAGACCGCCCACAACGACCTCGTTAAGACCACCGCCGCCGCCGCCCCACCCCGCACTGACCTCGTTAAGACCACCCGCTCACACCTCCACGTGATGGGCGTGGCTCCTCCCATGAGCTCCGTCATGGTGGAGCGTCATCATCCCGTTACACAGGTAGGAAACGTTAACTCTTTAACTGTGTATGCAGTGTACCTAATAAAAAAGCAATTTTCCCGTCTGCAAATGATACAGAACTCTGCCGCCCGACTACTTACAAACACGAAAAAACGGGACCATATCACACCCATACTAGCTGGCCTTCACTGGTTGCCTGTGGGCTCCAGATGCGATTTAAAAATTCTTCTTATCACTTATAAAGCCTTAAACGGACTGGCCCCTGGTCTATATTCTTGATATGCTCTCCCCGCACAAACCTGAACGCATCCTTAGATCGTCAGATAAGGCCCTCCTTGATGTCCCTACGACAAATGTAGTTACCCGTGGTGATCGGGCCTTTTCCGCCCGGGCACCTAGGTTGTGGAATGCATTGCCGAGTGCCGACACAGCTAAGGCTATACAGGCACACCTTCTGTGCCTGTATTTCTTATTTGAAGACCTACCTGTTTTTTATAATTTGTTATTTACTTGACTGCACATATTTAAATGTATTAAACTGTATTTCCTGTATTTTCTTTTTACTGTATTTGCTTTTTGTTTTTGACTTGATGTGTTCATTGCTGTTTCTTCTGGCCCTGCTCTGTGCAGCACTTTGGAACATTGTCTTAAAAGGTGCTATATAAATAAAATTCATTATCATTATCATTACCTGTATACTGTAGCTAAAATGACAGCTGGTTTTAACAGTCCATTTCCTGTTTCTTCAGCTGACGGTCGGCCAGGCGACGGCCGCCATGTTTCCCCGTCCGTCACAACACCACAGCGGGGGTCCGGGCGGGAAGCCCCTCCCCCATGGCGCCGCCCACTCGTCATGTGACCTGCCACACGCCAGGAGGCCCCTCCTGCCCTCTCGCCACGCCCACTCATCATGTGACACACACTCCATTAAGATCGTGGACTGACTTCCTCATTTTAGAAGAATGAGTGCTCCTCAAACTCTGAAAAATGGTTTGTGCCAGGGACCCCCTCAGCCCCAGGGACCCCCTCAGCCCCAGGGACCCCCCAGAAGAGAAGATTTAGGTCCAAAAAAAGAAAAAAAAATCACAAATAGCAGGTGTAAAGCTATCTCTATTCTAGGGCTTTAACCATACATATTCTGGGGCTTTGAGAAACAAATCCTAGTATCTCCATTCTGTGTGGAACATTTGCCAAAAATAGGCAATCTGGCATTGAGGATTGAACCCTAGTATCTCTATTCTATGGCTTTGAGGATTGAAGCCTATAGCATCTATCTATTATATGGCCAAAAATAGGCAATCTGCAAGACACTGTGGATTGCCTATTTTTGGGCGAATCCATTTTGGTATAGAGTGAAATGAGCGGACCAAGTCCAGTCCAGGTCAGGGTTACTAACTAAGCATTTAGGGTAGAAGTGGTTAGCGAACTTAGCATTGTATCATTTTTATTTGAAGTATTCTCTCATTTTGGAAAGAGATTTTCCTTTGCACTGTTTTGTACAAAGTCTTTGATAGAGTTTAGTTTTTGTTAATGTTTATGACAAAGACTGTTCAGGGGATTGAAGTGTTTATTAAAATCATTTTTTTAAATTATTGAAAGTCAAAACATGACACTGTGTAATAATCTTTTTCTATTGTACAACATCAATACATAACTATGTAAATAGGCTCTCTCTCTCTCTCTGTGTGTGTGTGTGTGTGTGTGTGTGTGTGTGTGTGTGTGTGTGTGTGTGTGTGTGTGTGTGTGTGTGTGTGTGTGTGTGTGTCTGTGTGTGTGTGTGTGTGTGTGTGTGTGTGTGTGTGTGTGTGTGTGTGTGTGTGTGTGTGTGTGTGTGTGTGTGTGTGTGTGTGTGTGTGTGTGTGTGTGTGTGTGTGTGCGTGCGTGCGTGCGTGCGTGCGTGCGCGTTGCTGCTTTTTTTAGTTTTGAAGTTGTTCTTCTAGAAGTCGGTCTTGAGTGGGATTTGAACCCACAACCTCCAGATCATGTAACCAATATCCTAACTCACTGAGCTACTGTACATGCTACCTGCAACAGCACAATCTTCCTTTGCCATTGAGTAACAACATTGGTACAAAAAATAAAAGATAGAATAACAGGAGCTTTGTCTATCGTTTGTTGTGTGATCTAGACGTTAGAATGTTTAGGAATCACAATGGAAACAAGCCTCTGGCTTTTCTGTCATTATCTATTTGGCTTTTTATAAACACTACTACTTATTACAATTTAAAACATACAAATACAATAGGCAGCTCTTTACCTCAAATTAAAGTTGCATCATTCTCAAGTAGGCCGGTAACCGACGGTCACGTACAGGTCTAGTACATTTTAAAGCTGAGGATTTAAAAAAAATCACACCCGTGTGAACTGAGTGGTGTAAGGTCTTATATAGACTGATCAGCTGTGGTCTGACGTAATGTCTGACGTAATGAAATCACACCTGTGTGAACTGGGTGACCATAGCAACCATGCTCATTTTTTGGTACGAACAGACAGACTAAACTAACAAAGCCAGTTGTAGGAGTGGTTTACACCACTCAAAAAGTGCATGAATATCATTCAGATGATGGACTAAATTCAGATGATTTTGTTATTGTTACATTTGTGGGCAAAACTATTTATACTATTGGCCCACTGATCCCAAACGACTATATAACACTTAGATAATGATTATTTTATTTCAGTTACTATGTGTTCCTCTACTGACACAGCATTATGTGTCTGTGAGCCAGCTAGGACCAAATCTGGGCCATCGGTACCATCTGGTGAGAATAATTCTCATATTGATTTTTTTGGGAACGTACGTATACACCCCTAGTGCTAGAAAGTTGTATGCATGTACATCTATGTGATATAGCATTGCATCGGTGGTAGCTTCCTGTGTGTTATCACTCCATTCACAACCCCATGCAGCGGTGGTAGCTTCCTGTGTGTTATCACTCCATTCACAACCCCATGCCTAAACACACTTTTACAAATTGGAACGAGGCATTCCACTGATGGTTTTATCTTATTATTGATCCTCTCTCTTTGGAAAATGGTGGGCATAGCTCAGACAAAATGATGGTTTTCGGAAAAGTTATTAAAATGAGCAACTCGATAGAAATGTAATCTATTACTGGCAGTGGCAACATATTGACTATGCCGAATGCCGATACAGTATACATTACACAATATGGACTTTTGTTTTCATGAAGGATGTTGAGGCCAGTCCACACCAGTGCAACTAGTTGAAATTTCAGCGGTCTGCACTGACCAGCTGCAGACTTTGGGGATAATGTATCGACTGATAACAGTATCGACTGAAACGATGACGAGAAATGTTCGTCGGCTACCTTTTTTCGTGTAGTTTCAGTCGACTAAATATCATAAGATTTTAGTCGACTAAATCTACATGTGTGTTGGCGGGCCTTGATGCCGTCATAATGGCTGATTTTATACTTGAAAATAGCCTATCTACAAGCAGCGCGACGCGCTGTGAGCTTGAAGATCGGCTATTTTCAGCACAAGTGTAAAATGACTTATAGTGGATCTCTTGTCCACTAGTCTCTTCCTAACATTTTAGTCCCGTTTTTATTTGTTGACGAAATTGTTAGTATAGTTAGTCTTAGTTTTCATTTAGTTTTCGTCAGTGAAAAAAGGTAGTCGACGGAAAATCTGCGTAACACTTGGATGTCACTTCCGTAACACCATTAACACCATGTCTTGGTTGTAATATATACTGATACCTGCGACATAGAACCAAAGCATTCTACTTGAAACTGACGATTCTCTTTTTGGAGAAAAAAATAAATAATAATAGTATACGGTGGCCATAGCTCAACTGCAAAGAAAACGTTTGAAAAAACAGAAGTACATCTTGTGTAATGTATATGGTCACTATGTTGTCACTGCCAGTACATATAGCATTTCACAGGATGTACTTCTGTTTAAGATGATGGTTTACCGTCAACCAGGGACTGTTTCCTTCCCTCTGTAAATAACCTAACGCTGTATTACAGTGATTACAACACACAGATTTGTTTTTCTTTTTTTTTGTGCATATGTAGGCCTACCAACTTCTGTGTCACATTTATTACAGTTAGGAGAGCTGAGACCAAGCTTGCTTCTCAGTAGAGATGTATAATGGAGTCTGTGTAAAATTTTGAATTGTCTTTCTCTATCATTATTGCAACTCAAAATAGTAAGTGTATTTCCTATAATTGTTGTCCAAGTATTGGTCTTCTATCTGACATTCCAAGTCAATCTGCCACTGCCTTCGAATATGATCAGAATATGAACATTAAACAATTGACACTGGGTGAAAAAAGATGTGTTACAAAAATCGTGTGATTAGCATTTAAGTAGAAAAAAGAAGAATGAGTCGGCACACTGGTGATGCAGAAAAAGCTCCTCTAAAGTTTATTGCTGCTCGTGCAATCAACGTTTAGATCTTAATAGATCTTCATCAGGACATACTGTAACTGTATACATGTGAATGGACATAAACACATTATGTTTAACTAGTACACCAAATGCACACTAAAGCAGAAACCACACCAAAGGGTCGCCATGCAACTCCTTGCATCCTAACCTCGCGTCACCAGGCTTTCCACCTCGGAGGAAAAAAGCCTGGTCTGTTGTGTTACTAAATTGCTGTGTGAACCGGTTTGGAGCGGATGATATCGTTACGTCATGTTGTAGTCATTGTTTTGTAGTCATCAGGCAGGAATTCACCATCATCTGGAACTTCCTTTCCCTCAAATTACAATAAAAGCTTTCGTAGCCTGTGGCTTTTATTGAGAAGAATCGGTTTGAGGGATAAACCCGAAACCGTCTAGTCCTGTCTCGACCCTTTGGTGTGGTTTGGGCTTAAGGGAAAGTGAGGTCATATCAGCTAGTCAGCTCCACTCATCGATGGCTGGTATTGCAAATAATATATATATATAATAAAGAACAAACCATCCCAGAATCAAAAAAGCAATACATTTGCATTTACAGTATCCCAAGACTAATACATATTATAAATATATCAGGTAGGCCTACTTGTAATATAATTATATATATGCCATTTGACAAATGAGGTCTGATGTAATCATATAGCAAATATAGCACGAAAATAAGGATTAAAGATCTAGGAGATTATAGAGCGTTCACATTTAGGCTTCAAGGTTAGATCCAGTAGTTTGGGGTTAACTGCTAGGCGCTCATTGGATAGCATTAGCCTCGCATTGCCAGCCTTCATCTGCGTTCGCAATGCATATTGCCTCAGGCAGATTACGCAGTGATATTAGTATCGCTACGCGAGGCTAGGATAGCATGGCATGGGGACAGCATTGATCATGGGGTCATGTGTCATGAGAACAGCATTGTCAGACAGGGATGGCTGCAGGTTTCCTGTGCAGGGACCAATCTGGCGGAGTAGGCACATGGAGAGTATCACACCTAAGATCTGTACCAAGACAATATATATCATATTTAGGCAATCATATAAATGAGTGATGTTTGCAGTTTTAATGCACATCAGCTGTCTGTTATTATGTGGGTGTTAAGAAAAGGTCTTTGAGGTCACAGAGATGGCGTATTACTGTATGTGTTAATGATGAGACAAGGTTTTATAGCTTTGAGAAATACTGTAACACATACCCCTGCTGCTGAAAAGCCAAAGGTTATTCCCAGGACTACATCTGGGAATACTTGTGATAATGATATCTCCTGCCGCGCCTAAAAATAAAAAAAAGTCTCAATTCTCAAATGTATTTGCATGGCCCTCAAAGCGCTATACAGGACCACACTTAACAAATTAAACACACACACACACACACACACACACACACACACACACACACACACACACACACACACACACACACGGATATGTCACAACAGACACACATGGGCTGACCATTGTGACATATCCACCAATAATAATATTGCTCTCCCTTTTTACAAAAAACTTTAACAGTTGGAATCTCAGATAAGATTAATTGTATGATGAGCCTCAATTACCAATGTTAATAAACCTCAAAAGGGCTTACCTGAGGTACAAACTGATAGACTTGGATGCCTGTGATGAACTGAAAGATAGCTCCAACCATCATCACTACCGTAAACTACACAGGATAGACAATGGTGTTACAACGGTGTTGATTATGTGATATAGTACAATAGAATAGAGTTGACAATAGAATAGAATAACGTACTATAACCAGGGCAACAGCGTTCTCACGGCAAGCTCCAAATATCCCCAAAATGGAGACGATGATTAAGCCCACAGCGGTTACATGGATCCACTCGATACCGCCAGACTGATAGAGTCAACAACAGAGAGAGAGTCAGCTGGATCTAACACACTGTTTCAAACAACATTAAAAGAAATACATAAAAAACATGAAAAAACATTAATTAAAATTTGAATTAATTAAAAACAAATTGCTATTTTTTCCCAGTAATTCCACAAGGGAAAAAAAATCAAAGAAATCCCAACTATATCATCGATCCAACCCATGTGTCCTTTTTTGTGTCTTTTGTATATTGTTATAGGGGCGGCTGTGGCTCAGGAGGTAGAGCAGGTTGTCCAATGACCCGTGGGTCGGCGGTTCGAATCCTGCATGGCTCTCCTGTCCACATGTTGAAGTGTCCTTGGGCAAGACACTGAACCCCACCTTGCCTCCAGTGGTTGCCACCATTGGTGTGTGAATGTGGGAGGTGAGGATGCTGGCATTGACTGTTCCCTGCTTCACCTTATAGCCATGGCGGTGCCAGACTCATCCAGAGGATTCACTGATGCTTCCTCCCCACGTCAGTGAATCCTCACTATGAGTCTGCATGGCCCCTGATGCTTCCTCCCCATGTCAGTGAATCCTCACTATGAGTCTGCATGGCCCCTGATGCTTCCTCCCCATGTCAGTGAATCCTCACTATGAGTCTGCATGGCCCCTGATGCTTCCTCCCCATGTCAGTGAATCCTCACTATGAGTCTGCATGGCCCCTGATGCTTCCTCCCCAGTCAGTGAATCCTCACTATGAGTCTGCATGGCCCCTGATGCTTCCTCCCCCATGTCAGTGAATCCTCGCTATGAGTCTGGCTGCCAGGCTATAGCTTCACCTCCCAATGCATGAGTGAATGGACCATTGTAAAGCACTTTGAGTAAGCACGTCGTAGTGCATAGAAAAGTGTTATAAAATGCTATCTATTGTTGTTAAGATTATTTTTCTGTCATTTGATGTCTTATAGTCTACTGTTCGAAAAATCAAAATAAAATATGTAAAAAAAAAAGGGGGGGAAAAAGTACAGTATAGGACGGACAGACAGACAGACAGACAGACAGACAGACAGACAGACAGACAGACAGACAGACAGACAGACAGACAGTAATCATTACCTGGTCATGGTAGATGAGAGTGAGTGCAAGTAAAAGCAACAAGCATCCTGCAATCTGAACAAAAGATCTACAACTCAGACTGATTTTACAATTCAGATAGGCCTATACAGTCTAAATGGCATGAACAAGTAACAGTCTGAACAGCAATTTAGTAAACAGACAATTATATTTTAGGTCAGGATAACAATTTTCAGTGGTGGAAAAAAGTACTCACTTAAGTAAAAGTATCAATACTGCTGTAGAAATACTCAGTTTAAGTCCGGAATTCAAAATGTACTTGAGTAAAAGTATCACATCTACAAGCTCACAATGCGCGCATTGCGACGCATTGTGAGCTTGTAGATCGGCTACTAAGCTACTTTCAAACAGCCGAAATGTGTAGGGCCTAAAAAGGGACAGGACACCCAAAATCACCTTTTCTTACATTTTAAGAAATATAAATGTGTCACTTGTGATAGGGAGCAATGATATAGAACAATTCTTATAAGCCTAACCCTAAACCAGAACTGGTTTAAAAGCTTTCTACTGTTTCTGTAGCTATTTATGTGTGTTTCCACATTTCTGGGTGAAAAGAAATAATTGCCGCCACTGGTTAAATTTTTACACATGTTTGATTTCTGCGATGCAGTGACGTAGGCATATCTAATTAACATTTATGTTTGTTTCATTTCAGATTTGTATTGCGGGCGCGTGGTTTGCTTCCCTGTACGTTGACGAGATCTTGCTCGAGAAAGTTATTTGAAATTTAAGTAGGGATACCTGGAGGAAATGTATGTGCCCTGATCTAAAATACCATCACCCTTCCTCTGAATGAAAATTAAAATCCAGTCCCCCCCTCCAAGTGATTAAACAAAAAATGAAGCACCCTCCCCGGCCTAACATGACATATAACTCAGTAAAATGATGCCTAAAACCTATTTCTAACTTAAACATCAGTAGGCTATAAGTAGCGTTTTTTCGGTCAGATTCGATCCTGCAGACTGTCTTGTCTCATAGTCCTCCAAACGCTATACCCAATTGCTGATAAAAACTTGGTGGAGTTACTAATGTCACAGTTTCGGCTCATGTCTTGTCTCTTGCCCACTGAACCTTACATAATACCTGTGTATACTACTGATAGTATTATTTATACATACGTACCAAAAGTAGACTATTGAGGACATAAAATATATTTTTCAGACAGGGGTTGGCTTTTTGCACCTGTGGCATTTTACCTAAGAAAGAAAGAAAGAAAGAATCCAACATAAATCCAAATAAATATCAATCCAATCCATATAAATGTAATTGGTAAGTAATGCACAATATGATGTTAAATAATATATGATCACAACCGTCTATTTTAGTTTAAGTCTAACTTTACTTTTCACGAGTAAAACAAAGTGGGCCCCTGTATACTGTAGTCTGCATGTTGTACTTTAATAAAATAAGTTATCCATGCGGAAAAATCTTACCTGGGCCTCCAAGATTCTGAAGAACTGATCAATTAATTGTTAATAGACTTGTTGAGTTGCCTGTGTGCAAAATAAGAAAAGAATGGAGCAGACAGACCAGTATGTTTCAATACTGAATACAAATGTATTCAAGGGGGAAGTGCTTAACCAGGCTAGTCTTGCAAAATGTTCTACTTGCAAGTTGCAACCCTATGGCAGTTGCAACCGGTTGACCATAAAAGGAGTTGCAACTGGTGTGTTTTTCGGCTTTATATGAGAAAGGAAAGAAACCTTTCATTTTCACAAGCCAAAGAAATTTCCATCCAGTGTGACCAGAGCACTAAGGCCCGGACACAGAACACCAGACTACGCCACTCTGGGAGTTTCACCCAGAGAATATATGATACATAATGAATACCCACAGGGTTGAAATAAAGGGGAGCAGAGACGTGCATTTCCAGTTATACAAATTATATCGTTTTGTTTTATTTATAACTCAAGGCAGCATAAATATCAGGTTAGAAGTATTTATCAGTTGCAAAATGCCATTTAGTTAAAAGTGACTTCATTACTAAAATCAATATCAAAGTCAAATATGAAAAGGGATTATGAATATGACAGTTAGGGGCCTATATGCTATACTATACCAGGTAGCAGGGGTTTTAAACGTCCTGACACAGGAGAGAGGCAGGGAGTGAGGGGAGAGAAGGGAAATGTCTAACCGCCACCAAAGAGCCCACACACGGCAAGACACACGTCACTCTTCAATCACTGCAAGACAAGAGATACTGTTAAACACTCGCAATAAAACTGGGAAGAAGCATGCAGACTATACTAAATCCCAAACACAGCCTACCACCCGTGACCATCCCACCTGTCGGACTACTATCTGATACCTGCTATACTGGCACAGCTGGGCCAAATGTAGGCACCACCATTATGAGGAACTACTATTAAGTTAAATCATTAAAACAGCCGGTTTGCACAAACAATAAACAAAACAAATAAGCAAAATAGGGACAAAAACAGCAGAGGCAAAGAGCTCCTCAACCAGCACATTGCTTCAAGAGCCTGCCTGGGAATCATTCTAGGCCAAAGAGAAGTGACTGAGAAGTGTGAAGGCCTTCAAGGCCCCCAATCTACAAGTTGAGTTGAATCTTTGATATGAAATAAAAACAACATCTACCAAAAAAAGGGTTAAGAATAGCTCATATTAATGTCAATAGTTTGAGAAATAAAGTTCAAGAAATATCTACCTTGATTAATGGGGAAAATATAAATGTACTTGCTGTCTCAGAGACACATTTAGACGAGTCAATTACAGATATGGGGGTTGGCATATCAGGCTATAACATTTTTAGAAATGATAGGAATATTTTTGGGGGAGGTGTAGCAATATATATACAAAGCCATATTCCAGCCAAGGTTATATCTGACCTGATGAGTCCTGGTATTGAAGCGCTTTGGTTGGAGGTCCATCTTGCTCACTGTAAACAGTTTTTGGTTGGCTGTGTGTATAGGCCCCCAAGCTCAAATGTGCAATATATAGAACAATTATGCTCTGTGCTGATCAAAGTTACTGATACGGCATAGGTGTGAACAGCGCAGAAACATTTGTTTTGGGAGATTTTAATATAGATTGAACCCTGAATGAAATAATGGGTAGAGGCTGCAGTAATTCACCTTCATTCATTGAGGTGAATGGAAGTTGCAAAGGACATTGCAAACCATTTTAATGATCATTTTGCAGATAAAGTTGATAAGTTAAGAAAGGACATGGGCTCCCCTAGAGGTAGTGGTGGTATGTCACATGAAATAATAACAAACACCATCATGAAAAACAAACAATGTGTTTTTAAGTTTCAACCTATACAAATTGATAAGGTGGAAAAACTACTTGATGGGCAAAACAATGATAAACCGGCTGGTATGGATAATGTTGATGGACGGTTACTTAAAGTAGTTTCTAATATAATCTCATTGCCGATATGTCATATTTTTAACTTAAGTCTGAAAGAGGGGTTATTTCCACAGGTTTGGAAATCTGCTAAGGTTGTACCCCTTCCAAAAAATAAACGGGACAGTTTCTCAGCTGGCAACAGCAGACCCATTAGTATTCTTCCAGTGTTGAGTAAGCTAATGGAAAAAGTTGTTCTTGAGCAGGTACTATTTTATTTTTCATGTAATCAATTAAATTCAGATTTTCAGCATGCCTATAAATCAGATCATTCTACAGGCACAGCCCTGACTGAGATGGTAGACAAATGGTTGTCTTATACTGACAAAAAAATGATGGTTGGAGCTGTATTACTAGACTTTAGTGCAGCATTTGATGTTGTAGATCATGGGTTATTGTTAAGGAAATTATGTGCATATGGGTTTAGTCCAACAACAATCAATTGGATGAACATTTATCCAATAGGATGCAGTGTGTGTTTTTTAATGGTAGTTTTTCCTCTTCTAAAGGTTTACAGTGTGGTGTACCCCAGGGGAGCTGCCTTGGCCCTCTACTTTACACAATATGTACAAATGACATGCCTTTTGTTTTAGATAAGAGTCGTTGTACTTTATTTGCAGATGATTCGACTGTTTATTATGCATCAAACAGTTTACTTGAAATAAAAAACACACTTCAATCAGAACTGAAACTATTACTTGACTGGATATCTGAGAACAGACTTGTTCTGAATGTAGCCAAAACTAAAAGTTTCACACTCGATGGACAGCTAACATGGGAGAAACATATTGAAAATATTGTTAAGAAAATGGGCAGAGGAATAGCATGCATCAAAAGGTGTTCCTCGTTTTTGACCCCAGCCTCTAGAGTGCTAGTGACACAGGCACTGGTACTATCTCACCTTGATTATTGCTCTACAATTTGGTCGGGTGCAGACAAAAAACATCTGTCCAAGCTTCAAATAGCTCAGAATAAAGCTGCAAGGCTTGCACTGCACTGTCCAGTGGGTGTGAGGCAGAGAGTTTGCATGCCAGTCTCTCATGGCTCAGAGTAGAGGAGAGGTTGGCATGCAATTTAGTGAGTTTCTTTAGGAATGTTTGTCATAGTAAACAACCTGTTTGTCTGTATTCACAAATTCAGTATGTGAGAGATCGTCATAGTCATGCTACCAGGCAGGCTACTATAGTGGCCACATGGTCAAAGAAAAACCCAGAACAAATGCGGTTTGCAGATCTGTAATGTTCAGGGCTATTTCAGTATGGAACACGTTACCAACTATAATCACGGAAGCACCCAGTAAGCCTAGTTTTAAGAGGCTCCTTAAGAGACACCTGATCAATTACCCCAATTTTATAATTAACTGACCACTGATCATTTAAGGGGATGTCTTGTTTAGTGTTTTTATTTTCTCTGTATTTTTAATGTCTTAAATGCATTTGTATTTTGTATTATGAATGTATTTTTTTCAAGATTGCACCTGTTTTTATTGTGCAGTGTTATTTTTTTATTGTGTTGTGTTATATGTATTGTTTGTCATGGACCCCAGGAAGAGTAGCTGCTACGTCGGTGGCAGCTAATGGGGATCCATCTGAATAAATCTGAATAAATCTGAAATCTGGAGGCCACAGGTTCAAGTCCCATTTTTGATGCTGGAACTTTTTACTTTGAAATGTTTTGTAGTTTCTGAGTTTTATAATTCCCAGGACGTCTGGAGATGTCTTGGGCACAAATTGGGTTAACTTAAACACCCAATGCATTCTCAATGGCAATAGCACAAACTTTGGCATGCTACTAGTCCTACATACTTACACCTAGAAAACCCCTTCAAACCTATTTAGGTTAATCTTACGGTACATTATAATAAATAGATTAAATTTTTTTAATCTATTCCATCAAATACACATATACATGTATTCTGTGTATAAAGGTAACTATTCATACAAACTATTGGCTTACAAGGAATATTTCACTTCCGGTTTACTTCCGGGTTGTGAGCTGGCAAATGGACTTCAGAATAAGAGCTTGTAATTAATGTGTTCTTTTAGGGCTACATTTATTTTAAAAATCAGACCAGTCTGAAGCGAGTGGTGCAACAGCACCCCCTATTGGTACTCTAAACATAGGGACATAGTCACATAGGTTAGGACATAGGGAGGGACATGGGGACATTGCTGTTCCTTGGAGTGGTTGCACCACTCAAAAATGCATTTATGATATTTATTTGTAAATGGCGTATACTAGAGTACTTATATGTGCCCTAAAAGTTCCCATTAAATTGGGCGTTTTGCACATGTGGCGAATTAATTAAAGCAAAAGAGGGCCCTGTTTCTCCATTATTTGCAGATGGATTCTCAGATAGGCAATTATTATAGTGGTCTTCAACCAGTGGTGCGGGGACCATCAGTGGTCCTTGAGGGGGTTCCAGGTGGTCCCCAGCTAAATGGAGAGTTTGTAACCACATGGACCCTTATAGATGACCAATTATTTGTTTACAAACATTGGGACTAGGCGCACGGGTGACTGTTTCATGTAATCAATTCCCAACAGATCTCCAAACCTGTTGTTTTGGGTTGCGCTGGTTTCAGTCCATTCAACCTCCTCTTGTGAGTTCGCTAGTGAGATGCACCCTAGGAGACATTTATACTTCAAAGCCCAACAGTATTGCGCACAGAGAACAGCTGATATACAAGCTCACATCGCATCGCAGATGCGACTGTTGTGAGCGTAGAGGTCTGCGTGCGCGACACCATCGCGGGACGAAGCATAAATTATACTTGATGGACTGCAGGTGCGCGTGCAGCCGTGCACAAATAGGCTCTGCTGCCGTGTTCATGAGCGCACCTCCCGTTCTCATGACAGCGACTGGAGGTGTGGTTTTGAGGACAACTGTTTTGAATTGCTATTATTGTTCAAACACAACAGAAACCAAGGATTATATATTTCAAGGGCGAGAGATCACACTACAAATCCTAATCATTCTTCCTCCACACTGGGAGAAAAACAGCATCTGAAAGTTTGATGGGGCATTTTTTACACGTGAGTGCAGTTAGAACTTTTCCATTGCATCTTATGAGAGGTGGTGTTCTTCTGCTGCCTTTATGCGCGCGCATGCCGTTTCTTATCAGTGTGACGTCGTCTGATAAGGCGTCTATAGATCTTTAACTCTTGATTGATTGAATTGAATTTATTAACACATTTCAGGCAGCACAACTCAAAAAACAACTTAACTGTGGACGGACACCATAAAGCACTACACTTGTTTACAATAGGGCCCACCATGTTCAATTCATCATAACAATTAGACGTACAAATATACTCTATATAGCAAAAAAACAGGAAATAATCATGGAGGTAAAAAAGGAAAGAAACAAACATACGGGTCAATGGGTCAAAAAAGTGCCGCTTCTGGACCAGAGTGGACGCTGGACAAAAAAACGGCTCTTCGTGTCAGCACCTCCGACATATGCACGCGGGGGTCCTTGACATGCAGTTTTTGAGAACCACTGCTCTAAATGACATCTCTCTAAAGTATGCACTTCCCATTACAATTACTGCAACCTCACTCCCAACCTTCCGCCGTAGTCTGAAAACCCACCTCTTCAGACTCCATCGATCATGGCCCGTAGCATTCGCCCTAGCCCCGACATTTTTATGTAGACTTAGATAGCATTTTATGTAGACTTATAGCAGTTTTATGTAGACATAGCACTATAAAGTATACATGCATAATTCCACTATATTGATATTCCATGAACTACTACTTTTTATGTATTGCCATGCTTTTTGTTCTTGCTTAATGTAAATCGCTCTGGATTAAGAGCGTCTGCTAAATGCCTACATTGTAAATTGTATAAAAGACAACGACAAAAACCAAAGACAGCTCATGTCAGTCTTCCGTAAGGTGAAGATGTCCAAATATGGAGACCCCTGGTAACGTCATATCTGTGATGTCAGCTATGCCCAAATATGGAGTTCCTTGCCAGCCTGGCTTGCCCAAGTATGGAGGTTCCCAGATATGGAGTATGGGTGCTGTTACATCACATTATGCAACGTCATAATGTCATCTTTAAAGCTGCACTCCTGAAGCTCAGACCCTGCCGTTTCATAAGGGCATGTTTCAGTCTTGTCATCCTGTTGCCTATAGTGCGCAGGATTTCCCATTTATGCTGTCGTAAGCCTTTGGCAAATAGTTCCAAGTTGAATCTAGACTCACACCACAAAATGGCAATATAGCAGACTTGAGATGTAATGAATCTAAACTGGATCCCTATAGAGTCTTGCACTCACCCGAGCATCAATGATACTGCTATGACCCGACAGACCCATGTCTAATGATCCAAATTGACATAAACACATTCTATATCATACACTATGCCTATAGAAAGAGTTGCCTTGGTAATGTTTGATCCAGAGGAGCTATCATAGCAGCAATCATGGTTGTAGGAGAATTGCTCGTGCTTTTCGCTACAGTGTTGATGATATTGATCATGCGGTTACGGACTGTCGTTAAGGCCGGCTCAAGCCGTCGACCTGGAGCGAAAGGTCACGCCTGCGTGCTTGTTGTGGCCGGATCGGGGGGTCACACCGCAGAGATCCTCCGCCTAATGGGCGGTCTGACGGCCTCCTACAGCCCTCGCCACTATGTCATCGCGGACACCGACGAGACGAGCGAGAACAAGATCCGCAGCTTCGAAGGCTCCGATTATCGCGCGGACTTTGAGTCAAAGTATACCCTCCACCGGATCCCGCGGAGTCGCGAGGTAGGCCAGTGGCGGGTGGTTTCATCGGGGGTCAGCTTTCTGAAGGCCCTCCTCCACTCCTTACGTCTGGTGTTCCGTCTACGGCCGGATGTGATACTGTGCAACGGCCCGGGAACCTGCGTCCCTCTGTGTCTAGCAGGAATCCTGCTGGGAGTTCTGGGATTGAAGAAGGCCCTGATTGTCTACGTTGAAAGCATATGTCGAGTGGAGACGCTCTCGCTCTCTGGGAAGATCCTGTACCCGATCTCGGACTACTTCTTCGTGCAGTGGCCAACCTTGAAGGAAAGATATCCCAAGTCCATTTTTCGTGGAAGAGTAGTTTGACACTGCTTTTTTTTTTTTTTTTTTACAAATGCAAGCCTTTTTGAAATGGCCGAAATAGGAAGAATTAAGACACAAATGTGAATGGAAAATATAAACATAATTTTTGAGGGTCTAGCAATCCTCCCAACGTCTGGCTTTCGAAAATTATGGCAGCCAAATCTATGGACTTGATCGTTGTATCAGCACCCTTCATTCTTTCCTCACCCAGGAGTCAGCCCAGCTCCTTATCCAGACATCAAAATTTGACTATAGAGCGCCCCTCACTTCACATGGGTGTGATTTTTTGTATTTATACTGATATTTTTGAGGTTTAATGTTTGTTTTAAAAACACCATTGACAATGAAGGGAAAATTTACGTCATCTTGTCTCTAACATAAATGCCATTACACAATAAAGAAAATGTAATGTTCATCATTACATCATCATTACATGATCTAATCTGGTAAGATGATGAAAAGTGCCCCTCACTTCACACGGGTGTGATTTTTTTAAGTTAGAGAGAATGATGTGCAAACTCTAAACTAAATGATTAGAAAGCCATCTAAAATGAATCGACGACAATTTAGCCCATGTTCATATTATTAATTCGTTGTTGCTCTCTCTCTCTCTCTCCCTCTCTATCTCTCTTTATCTCACCGGACTGCAGAATTTACGTCAGAAACAGAAGGCTGTGAGGGAGAGCCACGGCCCCAACATAAAGCAGGCGAAGATGTGGCGCGACCTGGAGAAGCTGATGGAGTGCAAGCGCCAGTGCTTCATCAGAGCCCAGAGCCAGGCCTCTATTGGCCAGGTCATTGGGGAGGGAGGATAGGATAGGCTGGTACTGTGAAGCCTAGTTTGGTCTATGGTCTGCACTCAATTCTTATTTTAAACTTGGTGTCAGTAAAAAGGAACATCACAGGTGCAGCATGGTGACCGCAGGGCATATCAGGACATATCTACAAGATATATTTAATAAAAGTATGTTTTTGACTCAATTAAATTAATTGAGCCCTGATGAAGACCGTATAGGTCGAAACATAACGTTTTCCTCCTTTTTAACATTAAGTGTGCCCGGATCTCCGCTTTGTTCTATATAAATGAATTGATTTTTTGGCATTTTTATATCAGTGTGTGAGGGTGTGGAACGCGTGTGTCAAAATTGAAGTAGGCGGCAAACAGTTGAACGTAATGAGTTGTCCTATGATGTCAACATCAGCAGTGGCGTGCACAGACATTTAGAGGGGCAGGTGCTCAAGTTAAAAAAGGGCACCTTGTGCAGCGCGTGGAACCGGCCGGTTGCCTTAATCCATTTTGGGCGGGAACCCCTTTTGGTGTTAGCATTATGTTATGCTTTAGCTATTGAAAAATAGCAGATCTACAAGCTCATAGCGCGCCACCGAGTGGCGCGCTATGAGCTTGTAGGTCTGCTATTTTTGAAAAATCAAAAAAAAAGAGAAAAAAATGTTTGTTTTTTTCGTTTTTTTCCCCAAAAGGGCACATTGCCAAAAGGGCAGGGGGTGCTCTAGCACCCCCTAGTGTCTATCTGTGCACGCCACTGAACATCAGAACATTCAGAAATCTGAGTAGATAGATTCTCAGGGAGTGTTTGCACTCGCAGACCATGCAGTCAGATATTGTATATGGAAGTTATCGTTATTGGCCCTAAGCCCCTAAGAGACAAACTAGCCGACGAGAACTTTTCCCTAGATGGCATTACCTTGGCCTCCAAAGCCACTGTAAAGAATCTGGGAGTTACCTTTGATCAAGATATGTCCTTCAAATCTCACATCAAACAAATCTCAAAGACTGCCTTTTTTCACCTGCGTTATATATTAGGCACATCCTGTCCAAAAATGACGCAGAAAAACTTGTCCACGCATTTGTTACCTCAAGGCTGGACTACTGCAACTCGCTATTGTCAGGCTGCCCAAGTAAGTCTCTGAAAAGCCTACAGCTAGTTCAAAATGCTGCGGCGCGTGTGCTGACAGGAACCAGAAGAAGAGACCATATCACTCCTTCACTGGCCTCTCTACACTGGCTCCCGGTTAAATACAGAATAGAGTTAAAAATTCTTCTCCTCACCTACAAAGCTCTCAATGGTCAGGCACCACAATATCTCAAAGAACTCATCGATCCCTACAAACCAAATAGAACACCAGTGCGTTTACAGTATGCAAAAATGCTTACTGTCCCAAAAATATCAAAAGTTAAAATAGGAGGCAGGGCGTTTAGGTCCCAGGCACCTCAGCTGTGGAACCTTCTCCCGGCTTTGGTCCGTGGGGCTGACACGCTCTGCACATTCAAGACTAGGTTAAAAACCTTTCTCTACGACAAAGCCTATAGCTAGACTTGTCTCCAGTACTCGCTCACCCGATAAAGTCATAAGGGTGAGAACTGAGTAAGGGGAACCTCCCGCCAAACCCCGCACCTGTGTTGTGTGTCTGCTAAATACCATAATTGTACATTGTTTGTGTGGGTTTGTCTCCCAGCAGTGCTTGTAATATACACTGTATAGGCTCCAGTAAGGCCTGCCACTAACCCAACATCCGGGGAATCCCTCCCCGGAGTCTTTTTTCGTCCTCCACTTCGCAGTTCCGTGGACCTCTAATATTAACCCCCAATTGACTGCCGAGTGTGACCGTGGACCAGGCCACTTCATGGAGCCCACCAGAAGTGTGACCGTGGACCCGGCCTCACAGTGCACGACCTGGACCAGATGTGGACCAGACCCCCCCCCTCTCTCCCGACACGGTCGAGGCAGATGGCCGCCCACCCTAGAGTCGGGTTCTGCCTGACGTTTCTTCCTAAAGGGGAGTTTTTCGTTACCATTGTCGCAATATTGCTTGCTCTGGGTGGATCTTTGTTGGTTGTAAAGTGTCTTGAGACAACTTGTTGTGATTTGACACTTTAATAAAATGTAATTGAATTGAAATTGAATATTGTTAGATATGTTAGATATATGTTAGATATATATATATATTCGATATTTCCCTATGTTATACATGTTTGGGACACATTTTCTATGAACAAAATGTGTAGCCAAACGTTTTCCAAAACCTTTGATTCATTCCAATCCTTTACCAGGCTTGGAAAACAAGCCTTTTTAAATATATTGTAATTTAAAGTAATACAAAAATTTATGAAAATAAAAAAGATCTTTGATGTCCTGATTAAGCACCTTGATCCAGGTGAGTGGGAATAGGCTACACACAAACACGGTAGGCTACATAGGAATGAAAGGCAAATGTTAGGAATTAAGGTGAAGTGGTTTGAACATTGATTTCAATGTCAAGGAGTCAAGTGGGGGGACCCCGGAGCTCCGTGCCTGGGCACGCACGCAGGGCCCTTGCCCATGCTCTCACGGGCACTGGCCCCCCGGGCACCACTCTAGTACTTTAAATGCTCAATAATTGCCAGCCCTGGCAGAGTAGTTCTGGAGTAGTTCCAACGGATTGTGTGGCCCTGGTTTTGCCCTAGTGGGACAAACATTTTGGTTTGCTTCAGTGATTATTTCAATATTTTGTTGATTTCTATGTACTGTTCTGTTTTTATCTATTTCAGGTAGGCCTACTGTCTTTGCTGCTCTGTTTCTTATTTCATTGTTGGTGTATCTTTGATTGTGATGTTCTTGTTTTATTCCTATTATTTTATTGTGCACCTTGTAACAACTGTTTTGAAAGGCGCTTTATAAATAAAATTACCTTACCTTACTGTAGGTGGGGGGATAACTGGAGAGAGTGACAACTGATCTGAAATTTATTTCATTCTATAGGCTACAAATACATTCTCTCAATGCGCTAGCTAAGTTAGTTCCACTTCAATCTTGATGGTCCCTCAAAACCTGGGGATACCAGGACCGCACATACTTGAAAGTCCGCCAACATGGCAACCCGCAACAAAATACTGTTACACAGGATTTGGCCACTAGGTGTCACACTTTTCCAATTACATAAAATGTAAATAATGAAAAGAATTATATCATTATTGACACGATGTTGGATCTACAAGCTCAACGAGTCTTTGTTTGAAATAATATCATCATATCTTACAGATACATAAAAAATACATAAAATAATAATAATAGTAATTTATTATTATTATTATTATTTTATTTGTATTAAGAAACAGTCAAGACAAGACAAGACAAGCAAACACAAACAAGTTATTAATACAACATCAGAGCCAGGCGGGATTACTAACAGAAAACATTAAAGAGTGAACACAAAGCAACAGTTTGCGCAGCTACAAGAACAAACGACGACGCTTTTTTATAAACGTCACGTGAACCAATCACGTGACCCACGTCCACGTCGTGACGTCAGCACCTGTCACGGAAGTAAGACGACGATGATGAGGATGACGACGATGATGAAGATGGCGGAGGCAGGAAGAAGATAGAAAGGAGCATGAAGGAAACTGTAGTTCTGTAGTTTAAACTATAATAAACCCCCAGGGGCAGCACAACAATGACTACAACTGTAGTTTAACGACAACATTCCGCTACATACAACCTATATATAGATATAGATATATAGATATAGATAGATAGATAGCACAACAACAGGGTTTCTCCTCCCTCTCCTCCACCCAGCCAGACTCTCTCTGGTTGGTTGTTATCGGTCCCTCCGGCAGGAACGGAACAAAATGTCCAACCTGTTCCAGTCCGCCCTGGACTTCCTGGCCGGGCCGGCGGGGCCCGGCGGAGCCGCAGGCCGGGATCACGACGCGTTCGTCGGCCAGACCGTGGAGCTGGGAGACCTCCGGCTCCGGATCAAGAGGATGATAGCCGAGGGTAGGCTGTGTGTACTGTGTGTGTGCGTGCGTGCGCGCGCCTGTCTGTCTGTCTGTCTGTCTGTGTGTAACTGTCTGTCTGTCTGTCTGTACCTGTCTGTCTGTCTGTCTGTCTGTATGTATGTCTGTCTGTGTGCACCTGTCTGTCTGTCTGTCTGTCTGTGTACCCTGTCTGTGTGTACCTGTCTGTCTGTCTGTCTGTCTGTGTGTACCTGTCTGTGTGTCTGTCTGTACCTGTCTGTCTGTCTGTGTCTGACTAGCCTCGGAAACCCAGTCATTTTTATTCCCAGGAAGAAAAGAAAGTAGGCAGGCTATGTGTGTGTGTGTGTGCCTGTCTGTCTGTCTGTCTGTCTGTCTGTCTGTCTGTCTGCGTGCATCTGTGTGTGTGCGCGCGTGTCTGTCTGCGTGCATCTGTGTGCACGTGTGTGCATCTGTGTGCGTGCGTCTGCGTGCATCTGTGTGTGTGACGTGCCCGTGTCTGTCTGTCTGTCTGTCTGTCTGAGGCACCGACACAGACAATTGTGCCTGTGGAAAATTTTAGATTGTATTTATTACACACCATTGTATAATGTTCTTATTTTGATCACAAGACCCAATTACTGAATGTCAAGTAAGTCTCCAGGTTGTCTCCACACTATGTATGACACTGATTCACTACTACGACACTATGGCATATCAGGAGTGCACTGGTTCTACTGGTTCTCTAACTTCTCACAAAATAGGGTGCATTTTGCATCCTAAAATGCAGTTTGTAGTTAAGGGGCGCAATAAAACAACAACCTCTGCATCCACGGGATGCACTACTGTACTACTGTACTGTTTTTTTATTCTAGTTTATTTTTGCTAGCTTTAGTTATAATGTGGTTATATTCATGTAGAAAACAGAAGCAGAAATGGTTATTACAAATATATATTAAATGGGAGTTAAATGCTGCAATTTGTAAAAATGGCAACATATGACTCCTAACGTGGTTGAAGTGGGACTCATAAAATGTCCCTGGGACTCTGTTTACATCACTGTGTTCTATTGCAGATAGTGATCCAGGGACCACCACGCTGACTAAAGGTGGCCTTACACTAGCCGATTCTTTTCAATCTGAAATCTGATAGCACCACACACTACAGGATAATCGGAGCGGGGCAGAGCAAATATCAAACATGCTTGATGTTGATCGGGTCGATCCCGATCGCGCCCCGAGCAGATCGATTGAGTCGGGCACCCCCCCGAGCGTCAAAAAATGCCCGATTATCGGCTAGTGTAAGGCCACCTTAAGAATCATCCCGGGGACTAGTCGCAATTTGCAACTCCTAGATGTTTTTTTTTTTAAATAATGGGATGAATCTAGAGTTGCAATACCCTCCGTTGACTCCCCATTCATCCAATTTGCGTTTGCGATCTGCTTGTATTAAATTACGTTAAACTCGCCAACATTGCAGCTCTAGGCCAAGCTTGAATTATCCTCTTTCAATCTGCCGAGCTTTTGTTTCATAAAAATCCACTTATGAGCTACTTTCTGTCAAGAACTTCTGTGCAGGTGATTCTTTTTCTAAGTGCTGGAGGTTGGTAGCACTCGTCGTAAATCACTGAACGGCCCTGTGTACCAAAAAACGAGTGCTTCCAAACTCCAGCACTTAGAAAAAGAATCACCTGCACATAATTTCTTGACAGAAAGTAGCTCATAACATGTCTACGGTGGATTTTTATGAAACAAAAGCTCGGCAGATTGAAAGAGGATAATTCAAGCTTGGCCTAGAGCTGCAATGTTGGTCAGTTTAACGTAGTTTAATACAAGCAGATCGCAAACGCAAATTGGATAAGTGGGGAGTCAATGGAGTAGCAAATTGCAGCTACCCGGGGACCACTGTTGTTTTTGACAGCAAATTTCTATTTTAGTTTTAGTCATTAGTCTCTTGAAACGTTTTAATTTAGTTTTAGTCACATTTTAGTCACCTGGAATGTTTTAGTGTTTAGTCTAGTTTTAGTCGACTAAATATAAGATTTCTGTCGACTAAATCTACAGTTGATCTTCTCGACTAAAATGTATTTTGTCAGGCCTTGATGCTGTCGTAATGACTGTTTTAACACTTGCTGAAAATAGCAGATCTACTATTTTTAGCGGTTATTTTCGGCATGCAACCAAGTCTAAAATGACTCCACTAGTCCCTTCCTAACATTTTAGTCTAGTTTTTATTTGTCGACAAAATCGACAGTATATTTAGTCATAGTTTTAGTCGTCACCATAGCTTCGTTTTCATTTAGTTTCCATTTAGTTTTCGTCACTGAAAAAAGGTAGTCGACGAACATTTTTCGTCATAGTTTTAGTCGACGAAAACAACACTGCCGGGGACCACTGTTGGGGTTAGGTTTAGGCATAGTTTTACTGAGGTTAAATAACCCCGCCCTAGTAGTAGTAGTAGTAGTAGTAGCCGGCAATGTAAAAACAATCGAATCGTATCGTTCTAAATTAATCGTTCATGTATCGAATCGTCAACCAATAAGTATCGTGATACGTATCTAATCATGGCCAAAGCGTATCGTTACACCCCTATAAGACAACTTAGCATCCCATCAGGTACTCCAATGGGTGAGCAGACACAGCTTATACAGGCACATTTCCAGCTTATACAGGCACATTTCCCAATAATGATGACCCATATCTGGTACACTTCCCCTTCTTGAGATTCGAACTCCCTTTCCTGTGACTGACAACAGTGTCGTGTCACAGGTCTTCGCTTTTCTACATTACTAAATGCGTGGTCAGGGATGTCGGGGACCACATGCAATACCTTCACGGCCCACCAGTGGTCCACAGACCACCGGTTGAAAACCCCTGTTCTATTGGCAAGGACCCCCCCCTTAACCCATTTAGACCCGAGGCCGATTCTAAAAAAAATGTCTTCTAAATCCTGACAGTTTTCTGAAAACCCTATGTCTCTATATCTGTGGTTCTCAAACATTTTCATGTCAAGGACCCCCAAAAATATATGTAATTGGCCGCCGACCCCCATCTGAAAATATGTTGGCACCCCCCAGAAGCAAAGATTTGAGTTAAAAACGTTCACCGTGAAAGAATATATATTCAAAGATTTGCGCCGCATTTTTCGATTTTTCAAAAATAGCAGACCTACAAGCTCGTAGCGCGCCACTCGGTGCCGCGCTATGAGCTTGTAGATCTGCTATTTTTCAATAGCTGAAGTATAACATAATGCTTAAAATACCAAAAGGGGTTCCCGCCCCAAAATGGGTTAACTCTGAGAATGTACACTATACACACATGCATGGGTCCATTTGGTTCCATTTGTACACCCTCAGAGTTACAGAGCTGTTATGGTGATTCAGTGCAAGTCTTGTACCGTATGTGTTTAACTTTCTGGCGATGATGATGTTGACCATTATTGTCCCGAAGAAAAAATGGAATTTTTACAAAAAATGTCCACCACAAGCTGTCTGTTGCATCCATGTGATGTATTTTCGTTCTGAGGTATTCTATTTATAGTGACTCATAGGAATAGACTATGTGACAACCAGGTATAGTCTGGTGACCACCGGAATGTAGACGGCACCCCGGGAGCGGAGGAGCCTGCAGAACTAATGCGGCTCAAGAATCCACCACTCCTGAAAGAAGTGTCTGGTGCTGGGAGTCTGATTTCAGCGTGCATGTAGCCTATATGGCACGGTGGTTGAGGAGGAAGCGGACAGTGTGGTGTCGAAACAGCGCGTGTGTTCACGTTAACATGCCCCCGTCCAACTGTCAGAGCTGGCTTTCAGGTGCCTTTGCCACGCAACCCCCGCATTGGCCGCGATGCTTCCCCAAAGAAGAAGTGATGTCGACTGACGCAAGAGTAGCTGTAGTATCAGGGTACGAGTTGTTTTCCCCGTGTGGGTCTGTTATGCGGAAAAGTGTGTCCCAGTATTAATCTGTGTACGTTCCAACATGCTGGTGACATGCTGGTGACACTGGTGACACGTGATTTGCGGGGAGATTAGTTGTTTTTTACGCAAATTAATTTAATTGAGATGATTGTTCTCAATTGTTGACGGTCCGTGCGTCGTGGTGTTGTGAGAAGGCGCAGAAAGCGAGCAGCTGTCTTGCTCTATGCTAAGGAAGTATTCTGACAGACAGCGACCGAGCGAAATAGACAGCGGGCGAGCGATCGCTAAATTATTAGATAGATATTCAGGGAGGTTACTAAGTATCATACAGTTGGAGGTACAGCATTGTGTAAACATAAAGTATATACAGTTGGAGGAGGTACAGCATTGTGTAAACATAAAGTATATACAGTTGGAGGAGGTACAGCATTGTGTAAACATAAAGTATATACAGTTGGAGGTACAGCATTGTGTAAACATAAAGTATATACAGTTGGAGGTACAGCATTGTGTAAACATATCTTTACATGTGGTCTTCTACTCGATACAGATAGTGTTCCTTAGGGTGGTGGCATTCCATTGGCTAACCTTTTTGAGGGGCGCTAGCCCCCTCCTATATACAGCTTTTGTCCCCACACATCTCAATATTTGCCATTGACAATGAAAGGAGAATATAAAATATATACAGTTGGAGGAGGTACATCATTGTGTAAACAAAGTGTTTTATTTAGCTGCCAGGGGCAGGTGGGCATCCCTTAGTGTTTTATTTAGCTGCCAGGGGCAGGTGGGCAACCCTTAGTGTTTTATTTAGCTGCCAGGGGCAGGTGGGCAACCCTTAGTGTTTTATTTAGCTGCCAGGGGCAGGTGGGCAACCCTTAGTGTTTTATTTAGCTGCCAGGGGCAGGTGGGCAACCCTTAGTGTTTTATTTAGCTGCCAGGGGCAGGTGGGCATCCCTTAGTGTTTTATTTAGCTGCCAGGGGCAGGTGGGCAACCCTTAGTGTTTTATTTAGCTGCCAGGGGCAGGTGGGCAACCCTTAGTGTTTTATTTAGCTGCCAGGGGCAGGTGGGCAACCCTTAGTGTTTTATTTAGCTGCCAGGGGCAGGTGGGCAACCCTTAGTGTTTTATTTAGCTGCCAGGGGCAGGTGGGCAACCCTTAGTGTTTTATTTAGCTGCCAGGGGCAGGTGGGCAACCCTTAGTGTTTTATTTAGCTGCCAGGGGCAGGTGGGCAACCCTTAGTGTTTTATTTAGCTGCCAGGGGCAGGTGGGCAACCCTTAGTGTTTTATTTAGCTGCCAGGGGCAGGTGGGCAACCCTTAGTGTTTTATTTAGCTGCCAGGGGCAGGTGGGCAACCCTTAGTGTTTTATTTAGCTGCCAGGGGCAGGTGGGCCACCCTTAGTGTTTTAGTTACCTTCCAGGGGCAGGTGGGCAACCCTTAGTGTGCGTGCGTGCGTGCGTGCGTGCGTGCGTGCGTGCGTGCGTGTGTGTGGCAATACAATGCATGCAGCCCATTCCATGCATGTTAAGCAGCTCTCACCAACATGCTGACAACACGCCCAGCTCATTATCTTCATTTGCATTTCAGGGCTGTCGGTCACCATTACAACAATTAGTGCTGCACCTTCCTGTCTGTCACCATTACAACTAGTGCTGCACCTTTCTTGCTCAAATGTGAATGTGGATTTTCCTCCATGAGAATTGAGATCGGGAGCTGTACTACCAGACTCTTGAACAGCTTTTACTTGTCAGCAATCAGACTGCTGAACAAGAGCTAAGTTTTGTCGCACAGTCTGGACTGATTCATGCTCAAATAGGGACTCTTTTTGTTATAGCCTAGTCGTACATACATGCACCCATGACGAACTTTTATTTATTTTGCACTCACTTTGTTATGTCATGCACTTTATGTTCTTATCTCTACCTCTTAACTGCAATATGAGCCTGCACAACCAAGTTTTTCACCCACCTTACTTGTAATGTGATGTGACAATAAAGATTGATTCTGATTCTGAGATCACGATTTTCACACGATTTATTGTCTTTAGTCTGTACAGTAGTTGCTGAACATTTGACGTGAAGCTGGGTCACCTCAATTAGCTGCAGCGGAGCTGTTCTGACTCAATACTAACTGACCAGCACGACTTCAAGTTTAAACCATGGGTTTTCAACTGGTGGTCCGCGGACCACTGGTGGTCCATGAAGGTATTGCATGTGGTCCCTGACCATGCATCTAGTAATGTAGGAAAGTGAAGATTTATATTTTAATTTATTGTATTGACCACAAGTTGAGAAACAATGCAGTAAATGACCTGGTGACAAATGATGATGACGTGTCGATGTTGTCAGTTACTGGGAAGTCGGACGTCAAGAACTTCCACAGAAAAGGGAGTTGAATCTCAAGGGAAACTGTACCGGTTTGCCTGGTTGAGCCACCATTATAAGGAAATGTGCCCATAATCAATCACATATTGTGTCTGCTCGCTAGCTCATACATACTGTAAGTTACAATAAACAGCAACATGCGTTTAATATGGAAGGTTAATAATAAAAAAATGGCAACTAAAAAATACGGGGAAGCAGCTTTTTGCTTCTACGGGCCGACGGCGTGGAACAAACTCCCACTGTACCTTCGACAGGCAGCCTCTGTAGACATTTTTAAAGCTCAGCTCAAGACCCACTTTTACACCCTTGCTTTTAATTGATTTATCTGTCTTTTAAAAAACATGTTATTCATGTCCTCACTGTATTGTTTATGCCCTGCCTTTCTTTTCTTTTTTTGTGTAAAGCACTTTGAGCTGCATTTCATGTCATGAAAGGTGCTATACAAATAAAGTTTTATTATTATTATTATTATTAATGTATTGTAGTCTCTTAACCAATTGCAAGTGTCATTAAAATAGCAGCAGCACAAATTATATATTTTATTAGCCATATCCAGGCAGTGGCGTGCAGAGACATTTTGAGGGTGCTGTGGAAAGTGGAAAGAAAAGGGCATCTTGTGTGGGAAAAATTGGGTAATTTCCGGTCAAACCCCCCCAATTTCAGGTCTAGTCAGACTCAGTACCCACTCTTCTGGTTTAAATTCACATTTACATACTAGCCTAAGGCTTAGGCTAGTATGAACTCTAGAGTCTAGAGTTGCTTGATGAACAAGAAACTGTGTCCCTGTCAGGGCTAACTGGCACATGACAGCACAGTCCTTTGCAATTTGCAACTCCCCATTCATCCAATTTGCATCTGCGATCTGCTTGTATTAAACGACATTAAACTCACCAACATTGCAGCAGCTGTAGGGAAAGCTTTTGTCTCATAAAAATCCACCGAATGTTTTTCCCACTCAGCTCTGCACTTAGTTTTTCTTCTTTTTTAGTTCTATCTCACTACTAGAACTTTCTGACTCTGAGGTAGATACGATTTCTGTCTGTCAACAGCATCCATTTGTGTTTTCAATGTTGTGGACCGGAGCGTGGTGAAATAGTTGCTAAGATACTTAGATCCTTTCTAGACACCAGGTTCCATGTTTTCCTCCTGTTCCCATAGCTCAGATAGCTGCCCCTTTTGCTTGTGTGTATGTGTGTGTCCGCATGTGAGCGACTGAGAATCACCATAACGCGCTGTCATTCTTCCACGACCCCAAAATACCGGATTAAGTGCGTCCCGTATCGGTTCATTACGGGACAGGTCTTTTAGTTGCCAAATACGGTACGATCCCGTATTTTACGGGACGGTTGGCAACCCGTGTGTCCCAGCCTCCCAGCCCAGCTGGGAGCCGCAGTCCCTCTCTGTATCAAGTTAAGACAGACTCATTATTATTATATAAGACGGAGGCAACAATTGTGCAAATAGCCAATCTACAAGTTCACAACGACCTTGTACATCTGCTATTCACAACATTTATCTGTGGATAAATTTGAAGTGGGGGGTCCCCACTTGAAATATGATTACTTTGGGGGGTCACAGCCTGAAAAGGCTCCTAAAAATGCTAACCTTATATTAAACACACATAGATACGGAAGATGCTGGTTATTATTCATAATGAATCATGTCTTACCTTTTGTAGCATAGAAACGCTGCGCTGGTTTGGCTGGCCTGGACTGCATTTTATATTTGTTTAAGTTCTTTTTATTTTTATTTTTAAAATGTTTTGCAGGCAGGCAGGCAGGCCAGTAGGAGGCGCAGGCCATCAGGAAATGTCCCGGTTCTCCCGTGGGCCAATCTGGGAGTGGTCAGGGTGGTGGTCCCTGGTTCATAATCAGTTGAAAACCCCTGGTTTAAACCTTAAGATGACATGGAATTGCCCGCCGATTTGATGTGCAGGAATAACATATATCTAATCGGTTAAGGTTGCACACATGGAAGAAATGTCCTTTTTATCTGGTATGGCTTGTTGTAGGGCTATACGTACGTCTCTGGTTGCATGCAGCAAGCACATTATTGTTCAAGCTGCTCCTCTGTTCATCTGTTGCTCTTATTTGGCTTATAAAATAATTATTAAGAATTAATGCAATTGCAAATTGTTGCTGTCATGTTGCTGTTCTCTTCTGTCTCTGTGTGACTGAACTACTGCTGTCATGTTGCTGTTCTCTTCTGTCTCTGTGTGACTGAACTACTGCTGTCATGTTGCTGTTCTCTTCTGTCTCTGTGTGACTGAACTACTGCTGTCATGTTGCTGTTCTCTTCTGTCTCTGTGTGACTGAACTACTGCTGTCATGTTGCTGTTCTCCTCTGTCTCTGTGTGACTGAACTACTGCTGTCATGTTGCTGTTCTCTTCTGTCTCTGTGTGACTGAACTACTGCTGTCATGTTGCTGTTCTCCTCTGTCTCTGTGTGACTGAACTACTGCTGTCATGTTGCTGTTCTCCTCTGTCTCTGTGTGACTGAACTACTGCTGTCATGTTGCTGTTCTCCTCTGTCTCTGTGTGACTCACTGAACTACTGCTGTCATGTTGCTGTTCTCTTCTGTCTCTGTGTGACTGAACTACTGCTGTCATGTTGCTGTTCTCTCTCTGTGTGACTGAACTACTGCTGTCATGTTGCTGTTCTCTTCTGTCTCTGTGTGACTGAACTACTGCTGTCATGTTGCTGTTCTCTCTCTGTGTGACTGAACCACTGCTGTCATGTTGCTGTTCTCTGTCATGTTGCTGTTCTCTTCTGTCTCTGTGTGACTGAACTACTGCTGTCATGTTGCTGTTCTCTTCTGTCTCTGTGTGACTGAACTACTGCTGTCATGTTGCTGTTCTCTTCTGTCTCTGTGTGACTGAACTACTGCTGTCATGTTGCTGTTCTCGTCTGTCTCTGTGTGACTGAACTACTGCTGTCATGTTGCTGTTCTCTCTCTGTGTGACTGAACTACTGCTGTCATGTTGCTGTTCTCCTCTGTCTCTGTGTGACTGAACTACTGCTGTCATGTTGCTGTTCTCTTCTGTCTCTGTGTGACTGAACTACTGCTGTCATGTTGCTGTTCTCTCTCTGTGTGACTGAACTACTGCTGTCATGTTGCTGTTCTCCTCTGTCTCTGTGTGACTGAACTACTGCTGTCATGTTGCTGTTCTCTTCTGTCTCTGTGTGACTGAACTACTGCTGTCATGTTGCTGTTCTCCTCTGTCTCTGTGTGACTGAACTACTGCTGTCATGTTGCTGTTCTCTTCTGTCTCTGTGTGACTGAACTACTGCTGTCATGTTGCTGTTCTCTTCTGTCTCTGTGTGACTGAACTACTGCTGTCATGTTGCTGTTCTCTTCTGTCTCTGTGTGACTGAACTACTGCTGTCATGTTGCTGTTCTCTTCTGTCTCTGTGTGACTGAACTACTGCTGTCATGTTGCTGTTCTCTTCTGTCTCTGTGTAACTGAACTACTGCTGTCATGTTGCTGTTCTCTTCTGTCTCTGTGTGACTGAACTACTGCTGTCATGTTGCTGTTCTCTTCTGTCTCTGTGTGACTGAACTACTGCTGTCATGTTGCTGTTCTCTTCTGTCTCTGTGTGACTGAACTACTGGAGGTTGTGCCCAAAAATCGTAGACAGTGGTTTCCCCTCATGTTCTTTTTCCCTCGTAAAATTTGGTTCGCTTAACATTTGTTTACATATTTGGTTCGCTTTACAAAGTCCTGTGTGAACACCAAATGGACCTAAATCAAAATGCAAATATTTGGTCCTTGGTCCTTGATCTGGACCTTCTAAGCGAACTTTGGGTGTGAAAACGGCCTTAAAGTCTCTCTCTTGGAGCAAAAAAAAACATCAAAGTAACTAGAATGAATTTGACAGCCAATCACGATTAATCGTGCAGCACTAATTACACTTTTATGTTAACCATTAATTGTGAAAGGAGGTTTATTTATTGTGAAGGAGAACCATTAATTGTCACACACATAATTGTGGTTAACAATTTAATTAGTGTGGTTTGTTGTTGGCCACAGGGCAACCGTACTATTATTGTCAGTTTATTGTATGTTTCTAGAGTAACTTGTGACGTCATGTGGGTTTTCATTATTATGTCGTCATCTTCATGTTGTGGCGATGTTCGCTTCCAACCGGGTGTTATCGGACCCGTCGAAAACACGAGATCCGAGACGCACGCACGCACGCACGCACGCACGCACGCACGCACGCACGCACGCACGCACGCACGCACGCACGCACGCAACCATGTGATATCCAAGGAGTGTTACTGTTCCCTCCCTTTTCTTTTATGTGAATAAACAGGTTGGGTTCAGAACACACACACACACACACACACACACACACACACACACACACACACACAGGTGTTCAGAACAATGACTCTGGCATGTGACTCATTCCGTGCACATTCCTTGATTTCCCACGATTTTGTAACCGGTTTCCCTGGAACAACATATTTTCAGATGGGGGTCGGCGGCCAATTACATAATTTTTGGGGGTCCTTGACATGAAACGGTTTGAGAACGACTGACCGTCCTCGGGTCTAAATGGGTTAAATGGAAAGATGATTGAAAGGGTGATTTAAACGTAATATAACGTCATGCCTCTCTCTCTCTCTATCCCCCCCCCCCCCCCCAACAGGTGGCTTTGCCTTCGTGTATGAAGCCCAGGACATCGGCAGTGGGAAGGACTATGCCCTCAAGGTATCGTATAAGCTACAGCTCAGTTCACCCAAGAGCTGATTCATTTTATTCGTTTGTATCGTTCACCCACCCAGTTTCGTGTTTGACTCGTGCAGGGTTTTAGTTCGGAAAGTAGAAGTAAAAAAATCCCACGTGGATTTTCCCACGGACGAGGCCTAGTCTATGGACATATTGATGACTGCTGGTGATGACCAATCTTTTCTCTCCCCCCCCCCCTTCTGTGATGTCACAGCGGCTGCTGTCCAATGACGAGGAGAAGAGCAAGGACATCATCCAGGAAGTCTGTTTGATGGTATCCTCTAGTGGTTGAAGCTGGTACTGCAAGCTTAGCACTAAATTAAAATATCTTTTTTTTCAAAGTAATTTTATGAATAAATAAAATAAAAAATCTAAGAAATTCTATAAATTCTAAATCAAATGTTTTAAGTAGCAGTGGAAATAGCTGACCTACAAGTTCACAATGTGCCGTGTTGAGAGCTTGTAGATCTGCTATAACGGGTCCATTTGGTTCCCTTTGTACACATTGATTTTACAATATAAATTAGGGGTCCCAGAGATAGAAATGCCATTAAATGGGGGTCCGTAGCCTAATGCATGTCAAACTGGTGGTCCTTGAAATTAAATGGGTTGGGAATCACTGCTAGAGCCGTCAAAATCTTATCTTATAGGGGGTCCCTGGCATATCTTTTTCAAATGGGGGGTCCGGGGGGCTCATCAGTGTCAATTTGGGGGTCCTTGACATGAAAACGTTTTGGAACCACTGAACTGTAGTGAACCTTGACCTGCTGGCTGTCCAGAAGAAGCTGTCGGGTCACCCCAACGTGGTCCAGTTCTCCTCGGCGGCGTCCATCAGCAAGGAGGAGTCTGACACGGGGCAGGCCGAGTTCCTGATCCTCACGGAGCTGTGCAAAGGTACCGTCATTTAGTTCCTGATCCTCACGGAGCTGTGCAAAGGAACCGTTGTTTAGTTCCTGATCCTCACGGAGCTGTGCAAAGGTACCGCCGTTTAGTTCCTGATCCTCACGGAGCTGTGCAAAGGTACCGCCGTTTAGTTCCTGATCCTCACGGAGCTGTGCAAAGGTACCGCCGTTTAGTTCCTGATCCTCACGGAGCTGTGCAAAGGTACCGTCATTTAGTTCCTGATCCTCACGGAGCTGTGCAAAGGTACCGTCATTTAGTTCCTAATCCTCACCGAGCTGTGCAAAGGTACCGTCATTTAGTTCCTGATCCTCACGGAGCTGTGCAAAGGTACCGTCATTTAGTTCCTGATCCTCACGGAGCTGTGCAAAGGTACCGTCATTTAGTTCCTGATCCTCACGGAGCTGTGCAAAGGTACCGTCATTTAGTTCCTAATCCTCACCGAGCTGTGCAAAGGTACCGTCATTTAGTTCCTAATCCTCACCGAGCTGTGCAAAGGTACCGTCATTTAGTTCCTAATCCTCACCGAGCTGTGCAAAGGTACCGTCATTTAGTTCCTGATCCTCACGGAGCTGTGCAAAGGTACCGTCATTTAGTTCCTGATCCTCACGGAGCTGTGCAAAGGTACCGTCATTTAGTTCGTACTTCCTGTAAGTGTGGCACGTGTGTGCTACGCTTGCAGTTGAGGGGTGAATACACCCGCGTGCGCACGCGGGTGGAATCACCCCTCAACGGTTTCTGACAGACATACTAGGGGTTGGAACATGCATCCAGCGGTGTTGGGTGAAATCAACCCTCACCGGCTTCTGACAGACATACTAGGGGTTGGAACATGCATCCAGCAGTGTTGGGTGAAATCAACCCTCAACGGCTTCTGACAGACAGTGGTTCCCTCTACAGGTCAGCTGGTGGACTACATCAAACGCGTGGAGCAGAGGGCGCCCATGTCATGTGACACGGTGCTGAAGATCTTCTACCAATCGTGTCGCGCCGTGCAGCACATGCACAAACAGAAGCCTCCAATCACGCACAGAGACCTAAAGGTAGGTAAAAAGTAGCCACGCTCCCGCGTGGAAAACTCTGGGCCAAAAATCATAAATGTTTTAGGTGCCGCAAGCCCCTTCTATATCCAGCTTTTGGTGTGTGTGCACAAACTATGTCCTACGCAAACATTAACCCATTTAGGCCTGACGCCCCCCCCCCCCATCACTCCAAAAGAATATATATTCAAAGATTTGCTCCACATTTTCACGATTTTTCAAAATAGCAGATCTACAAGCTCATAGCGCGGCACTCGGTGACGCACTATGAGCTTGTAGATCTGCTATTTTTGAGTAGCTAAAGCATAACATAAACCAAAAGGGGTTCCCGCCCAGAATGGGTTAAATTCCCATTGACAATGAATGGAGAATTTTACATCATAGTGTCTGAGCAAATTTACGTCATGGTGATGTACATATAATATAAGTGCCCCTCACTTCACACGGGTGTGATTTTTCTAAATACGTATTCATATAGTTAGGCTACTAACTCTTGAGAGCGTAAAATGAAACTATGTTTCTTCCATTCTCTCAAAAGTTAAATTGTTGTTAATGTTAAACATCTGCAGTGCTTTAATTTAAGAAGACGTTTACACGATTAGAGAACGTTGAGTAATTTGCCTGTTGTCTCTCCTAAATGGTACCAACATCAATTCAGCTTTGGAATTGTGGACAACTTAAAGGTATATTCAGTGATTTGACTTAATTCAAATATCACTTATTTTTTCTTTTTTTCTGGATAATCCTCCCTACTATAGAGTGTGCTGACCATATAAGGAGTTCCTCCCTGTCCCCAGTGAGCCCCTGGGGTCAAAAAACCCTAGTTTAAGTTTTGGTGGCGGGTGGCAAAGCCTTCATCCAATCAGGATGAGAGGGGCCTTCCTCCAATCATGATTGAGTGGGGGCGGGCCTTGGTGCACATGCTGTTGGCCTGTTGCACTTCCCCCCACTGTAGAGCATTTTGTTACCGGGGCGGACTGGGTGGTTTTCCAAATCACTGAATGCTCCTTTAAACAACGATATTCAGAGTCACAATATTCGTTAGTTTTGGGCCCGGGAGGCTAAATGTCATCAAACGGTGGTCCGTGGCTCAAAAGGCGAATGCATAATAGACCTTGATATGAAAAGGGTTGGAAACCACTCAGTGGCGTGCACAGATAGACACTAGGGGGTGCTAGAGCACCCCCTGCCCTTTTGGCAATGTGCCCTTTTGGATAAAAAAAAAGAAAAAAAACTATTTTTTTCCTGATTTTTCAAAAATAGCAGACCTACAAGCTCGTAGCGCGCCACTCGGTGGCGCGCTATGAGCTTGTAGATCTGCTATTTTTCAATAGCTAAAGCATAACATAATGCTAACACCAAAAGGGGTTCCCGCCAAAAATGGATTAAGGCAACCGGCCGGTTCCACGCGCTGCACAAGGTGCCCTTTTTTAACTTGAGCACCTGCCCCTCTAAATGTCTGTGCACGCCACTGAAACCACTGCTGTAGTCCAGACCCTAGTAGTCCATTGGGGTTCGTCATTTTGACCCGTGAAGAGGTCTAGACTGAAGTGTACGTGCGTGTGTGTGTGTGTGTGTGTGTGTGCGTGCACGTGTGTGTGTTGTGTGTGTTTCAGATGGAGAACCTCTTAATCAGCTCCCAGGGGACCGTCAAGCTGTGTGATTTCGGCAGCGCGACCACACTGGCACACTATCCTGACTACAGCTGGTCTGCTCACAAGAGATCCATGGTGGAGGATGAGGTACACACACACACACACACACACACACACACACACACACACACACACACACACACACACACACACACGATGTGTGTTTTGTATGAACTATATGTCCACCATTCCGAAAATAAAACTGAACTCTTGAATAGTTTTCGTCACATTTTAGTCACCCATAAGATTTTAGTCGACTAAATCTACAGTTGATTTAGTCGACTAAAATGTACTTTGGCAGGCCTTGATGCCGCCGTAATGGCTGATTTTACACTTGTTGAAAATAGCCGATCTACAGCATTACGCCGGATCGTTGGTAAGGAGAGAGCTGTTTGTTGCACGTTCGTGAAAAATAAAATCGGTCCGTTTTCCAAACCGTCCATGCGTTCAGTAAGAGCCCATTGAAGATTGAAAGTGGAACGATGGGAGCTGGTGGGAGGAGATATGTTTTGTATTTATTTGATTTTTTTGTTTCATGGACGCACAACGAACGGCTCTCGTTACCTGGCAAAGTGTCTGGAGACAGTAGCCAATATTGCAGGAAAAAATTGTCTTTTTGACCTGAAGTCAGCTTGTGTGGTACCTGGCCGCTGGCCTTACTACAGTCATGACCTGAAGTCAGCTTGTGTGGTACCTGGCCTTAACTGCAGTCATGACCTGAAGTCAGCTTGTGTGGTACCTGGCCTTACTACAGTCATGACCTGAAGTCAGCTTGTGTGGTACCTGGCCTTACTATAGTCATGACCTGAAGTCAGCGTGTGTGGTACCTGGCCTTACTACAGTCATGACCTGAAGTCAGCTTGTGTGGTACCTGGCCTTACTATAGTCATGACCTGAAGTCAGCGTGTGTGGTACCTGGCCTTACTACAGTCATGACCTGAAGTCAGCTTGTGTGGTACCTGGCCTTACTACAGTCATGACCTGAAGTCAGCTTGTGTGGTACCTGGCCTTACTACAGTCATGACCTGAAGTCAGCTTGTGTGGTACCTGGCCTTACTACAGTCATGACCTGAAGTCAGCTTGTGTGGTACCTGGCCTTACTGCAGTCATGACCTGAAGTCAGCTTGTGTGGTACCTGGCCTTACTATAGTCATGACCTGAAGTCAGCGTGTGTGGCACCTGGCCTTACTACAGTCATGACCTGAAGTCAGCGTGTGTGGTACCTGGCCTTACTACAGTCATGACCTGAAGTCAGCTTGTGTGGTACCTGGCCTTACTACAGTCATGACCTGAAGTCAGCTTGTGTGGTACCTGGCCTTACTACAGTCATGACCTGAAGTCAGCTTGTGTGGTACCTGGCCTTACTGCAGTCATGACCTGAAGTCAGCTTGTGGTACCTGGCCTTACTGCAGTCATGACCTGAAGTCAGCTTGTGTGGCACCTGGCCTTACTACAGTCATGACCTGAAGTCAGCTTGTGTGGCACCTGGCCTTACTACAGTCATGACCTGAAGTCAGCTTGTGTGGTACCTGGCCTTACTGCAGTCATGACCTGAAGTCAGCTTGTGGTACCTGGCCTTACTGCAGTCATGACCTGACGTCAGCTTGTGTGGCACCTGGCCTTACTACAGTCATGACCTGAAGTCAGCTTGTGTGGCACCTGGCCTTACTACAGTCATGACCTGAAGTCAGCTTGTGTGGTACCTGGCCTTACTACAGTCATGCGAGTGTGTAAATAATTTGAGTATGGTACCCTTTCCACCCCTGCAGATAACGAGGAACACCACTCCAGCCTACAGAACCCCCGAGATGATTGACCTGTATTCCAACTACCCCATCAATGAGAAGCAAGACATATGGGTGAGTGAGTGTGTGCGCGCGCGTGCGTGTGTGTTGAAAAGCAGAGTGTGTGTGTGTGTGTGTGTGTGTGCATGTGTGCGCTGAGAAGCAGGACATCTGGGTGAGAGCTAATCTGGGGAGAGAGAGAATATGAATTATGTACCAACATAAAAAAATATATATAACGGTATTATAAAGAAATATATATTTTTGACATTTTTGAATCGATTCATATCCATATCCATATCCACATCGCAATTAATCTATGCATCGATTTTATTTTCCACCAATTTTTTCACCCATTTTTAACCCATTTAGGCCTGACGTCAAAAATAATTCTTCTAAATCCTGACAGTTTTCTGAAATGCCTGTGTTTGAAAATACCTGTGTTTCTAGGCCTATATCACTCAATAGTTCATGTCAAGGACTAGGCCGCTTACCCCCATCTCAAAATATGTTGTTGTTCCCCCCCCCCCCCCACGATTTTTCAAAAATAGCAGACCTACAAGCTCGTAGTGCGGCACTTGGTGCCGCGCTATGAGCTTCCCGCCCAGAATGGGGTGATCTTCTCCCTGCCTACTTTACTTAGAGTGGAGAGTATACTATCCCAATTTAAAACGTGTCTTGTTCACGGGATTCAACTCGATGCGAAAAGGCGCAGAAGTTGCATCATTCTTGCATATGTAAGCGTTATAGCGTTTGTTCACCACCAAGTGTCACTGTTGCACAGCCTAACACACAGACACACACAGGCAAAGGAGGAGGGCTTGTACAGTACAGTACAGTACAGTACAGTACAGTACAGTACAGTACAGTACAGTACAGTACAGTGCAGTACAGTACAGTACAGTACAGTACAGTACAGTACAGCACCACTCACTTCAGACGGGTCTGATTTTTACCATGTGTTGTGGTATATTTTTGAGGGGTGCCAGCCCTTCCTACAGTATATTCAGCTATTAATGTAGATTTCCGTCTTACACAAACATTGCATTCCCATTGACAAGGAATGGAGAATCTTTGTCATATGTAAACAGCAAATCGGCTATTTTCGTCCTACACAAAGTCCTTCACATTGACAATGAATAGAGAATTTAATTTATTTTGTCATTTGTGGACGATGATAAGAGCGCCCATGATTCCCCCCCCCCCCCCTCCTATTAACACCTAGAACGCCCGGGGTTAATTAATCCATTACATTATAGCGCCCAGTCGGGCGGACTACTTTTACCGACGGACTGGATGTTGTTGTGAATGTGTGTGTGTGTAGCAGCTAACAATAGCCACGCCATTTCAAAGTCGATCGAAAACAACGGGAGGTAAGAATAAATCTATCGCGACTAGCGACTGGACCGTCAAACACAGGATCTTTTTTCATAATTAGACGGGATGATTTAGATCACGAGTTATTAAAGTTTTTCACTTTACGCAACATCGAGATTCTCAAAACAGGCGCTCCCAGGCTGTGTAACCATGCGATCCGTTTTCATATCAATAAACTTCGTCTTTTGGACAATACTTCGTCCTGGGTGTCGGGCGTTACTAATAGATAAGACGAAGATACTTCGTCCTGGGCGTTCTAGGTGTTAAAGGAGAATTCCATACTAAAAGGCTTTCTTACCTTTCTTTGTAGTTGTTCCGTCCCTACCAAAGAGGTCCAGGTGTTATTTTGTGCAAAAGCTCCTTATTGGCTATTTCCCCTACCATAAGCCCTAAATGAATTGCATTGAATCGGAATTGAATGGGGCTATGTGGTGTTGTGGTAATTCGCTTATTTCCATCGCTCAAAATTATTATTTTTTTGTATATATCCTCTCTTCATAATGTAAATAATATCCCAAGCGGCACACAATTTCGATGGAAATAAGCGAATTAGCACAACACCCCATAGCCCCATTCAATTCCCATTCAATGCAATTAATTGAGGGCTTATGGTAGGGGAAATAGCCAATAAGGAGTTTTTGCACAAAAAAACACCTGGACCTCTTTGGTGGGGCCAGTATGAGATGATGTATGATGATAAGAGCACCCCTCACTTCACATGGGTGTGATTTGTTTTTACCTTGTATTGGATTTTTCAGGCACTGGGCTGTATTCTTACCATATCTTGTGGTATATATTTACCATGTCTTGAGGTATATTTTTACCCTGTCTTGTGGTATATTTTTACCCTGTCTTGTGGTATATTTTTACCCTGTCTTGTGGTATATTTTTACCCTGTCTGGAGGTATATTCTTACTCTGCGCGTTGTGTTTCAGGCGCTGGGCTGCATTCTCTACATGCTGTGTTTTAAACAGCATCCGTTCGAGGAAGGAGCCAAGCTGCAGATCGTCAACGGAAAGTACTCCATCCCTCAGAACGACGTCAAGTACACCGTTTACCACGAGCTGATACGTACGTTACCGTTTTAATGTTCTAATACACCGTTCACCACCAGCTGATTCGTACATTACCGTTTTAAAGGAGAATTCCATACTAGAAGACTATATTGATTTGAAGTCTTGCAAGATGCTGTTTGGATAAATTTCCACAAATACATAGCATATAAAACGAAACACAACAAATATATCTGGGTATTGAAAACCTCAAGGGATGCAACCGTGACGTATATACCGTGTGACCCCTTTGACTTGAGATTTACAATGCTAGCACTTTTCACAAACTGATGGAGTATATTATAGTACATTGTGGGATGTATATTGAGATGCCTATGTGACATTGAAAAGGACAAATCAAACACATGGGACACTTTATTGGAACGCTACAGCTTCAGTAATGAACCAGTTAAATTAGGGTATTTTATGATGCCTCTCATAGGGATTGCATTGGCAGCTGCAGTACACCGTTGAAACGGACCAGAAGTGGGGCCGCTGTCACATTTGGGGGCGTGAGATTTGTAGTCCCCGTGTGTCTCTATATCGATATGTAAACGGTAACATCCTCTCCTCTCCTCTCCTCTCCAGGGTCCATGTTGAAGATAAATCCAGAGGAGCGTCTGTCGATCACAGAGTTGGTCAATCAGTTGCAGGAGATCGCAGCTGCACGCAACGTCAACCCCAAGTCCCCCATCACAGAGGTGTGTGTGTGTCAGTGTTGTTAATTAATTACAGCTGAGGCAGTTGGAACCGGGTGGAGAAAAAATAAATTGGTTACAAAATCGTGGGAAATCAAGGAATGTGCCCAGAATGAGTGAGTCACATGCCTTCTGAGGACAGAGTCATTGTTCTGAACACCTGTTTGTGCGTGCGTGCGTGCGTGCGTGCGTGCGTGCGTGCGTGAGTGCCAACCCCAAGTCGTCCACAAAGAAGTCTCTCTTCTCCATTCCAGTCTCTGTGTGTACAGCTGCCACAGACAGACAGACAGACAGACAGACAGACAGACAGACAGACAGACAGACAGACAGGCAGGCAGAGTGACAGACAGACAGACAGACAGACAGACAACTGATCCTCAAGCTAACATTTGTATTAATTTAAAGGGACTACACCATGCATTTTAAAACTGTTTTAATATTTTTAATATGTCTCCAAAACTGGTGGGTCAAACTGAACAAGTCAACCAATATGTCAATTTGAAGCTATGATTCCCAGCTTTCATATGACATATGACAAAAACTCCAATGTCAGTCCCTCAGTCAAGCTGGTTCACAATATTGACTTCTGTGGGGTCCCTGGAACAACATATTTTCAGATGGGGCCGAATTCATATCATTTTTTGGGATCCTTGACGTGAAAACATTTGAGAACCACAGATGTCAGAAAACTGTGGTGCTTTAGAAGACGTTTTCTAGAATGCCGTCTCAATGGGGAAAACAAAATTAACTCTTTCCTGTCTGCAGCTGTTGGAACACAACGGAGGGTTCGGCAACAACGGAGCGCAGCCGCCCACGCAGATACACAACCTGCACAACAACGCAGGTAACACACTGTGTGTTCGTGTGCGTGCGTGCGTGCGTGCGTGCGCGCGCGCGCCTTTCTTGCTCTAGTAGGAGTGTATGATCCTGACCAATCATCGTTTGTTCCCATGCTCTAGGAGGACTGTACGATGCTGACCAATCAGGGAGTGGTTTCCTGGACATCCTGAAAGGCGGGACCGAACGCTTCCTGACCAATATAAAGGACACGTCCTCTAAGGTCATCCAATCAGTGGCCAGGTAAGAAAGTCCATTGTTGAAGCTAAGATGGCGGCTAGTTAGTTTTCAGCGTTATTTAACCCTTGGACTGCTACCCCAATAGCAGCGTTTCAGGGCCTTCTGCCAGCTCCATTCATATTTTTGAGTGGTGCAAACCACTCCAATAACCAGCTTTGTCTGTATGTTTGTGTACCTGTGTACGTGTCCGTGCACAGGTGAGCATGGTTACTATGGTTAGTATGGTTAGTGTGTGACGTCACTGACATAGCTGATCAGACTATATAAGACCTTGCACCACTCAGTTCACACAGGTGTGATTTTTAATTCATCATTTGATTGCCAATAGAAAAATCTGTGATATACACAATATATCTCATTTTAATGGAGCAAGCATATAGTATTAGACACTCAGTCCTGATTGTGGCGGTAACTTCACCATTATGCCGATTTTGACCGAATCTGGCCGTCGTCATTTCCGGTTAAATGGGTGTCGACATCCGCTATCTTTCTGCACTGTGAGCGTAAAAGATGAAGGCAGTCTTACCTCGTTCACTGTTCATTCTTGGAGTTTTACCCCATTCAGGACGGGAACCCCTTTTGGTCTTTTAAGCATTATGTTATACTTTAGCTATTTTTGGAAAAATTGTGAAAACGTGGAGCAAATCTTTGAATATATATTCTTTCAGAGCCGAACGTTTTTAACTCAAATCTTTGCTTCTGGGGGGGTCCCTGGAACAACATATTTTCAGATGGGGGTCAGCGGCCAATTACATATATTTCTGGGGGTCCTTGACATGACAATGTTTTGAGAACCACTGATATAGAAACATAGGGTTTTTCAGAAAACTGTGAGCATGTTGGATATCCATTCCCGAGGCATGATCACTGTCCGGCTATCATTCACTTCATCCTTTTGTTTTCCTTCTTGTTTTGTTCTTTTGTTTGTTTGTGGTTTTATTTGGTTGTGTATTTTCTCTGCTGCCCCCCCCCCCCCCCCCCGCTCCCCCCATACACACATGGTCCCTATGTGCCTACATTACCCAGCAGCCCCAGGTAAATATGGGTCACGCCCACATCCGCCCTCAGTGTGTGTTCTCACTCTAGTGTGTGTGTGTTCTCACTCTAGTGTGTGTGTGTGTGTGTGTGTGTGTGTGTGTGTGTGTGTGTGTGTGTGTGTGTGTGTGTGTGTGTGTGTGTGTGTGTGTGTGTGTGTGTGTGTGTGTGTGTGTGTGTGTGTGTGTGTGTGTGTGTGTGTGTGCGCACACACGCACATGCGCACACACTTTAGCAGTCTAGTAGTAGGCCCTACAGCAGTGGTTTTCAACTGTTTTCACATAAAGGTCCATTATTTGTGACCAAATTTGACTGAGGGACTGCCTTTGGATTTTTTTGAATTTTCGTTTTTGTCATGTCATATGAAAGCAGGGAATCATAGCTTCAAATGGACATATTGGTTTATAGAGTAATGTCTTGCAGAGAAACAGCGAGTTGAGAAAACAGGCCCATTTTGATGCACTTGTCCGGAAAGATTTATTACTTGTCCCGGACAAGCGGGCAAGCCTTAATGTCAAGCCCTGCTTTAATGCATATTACAAGAGCCTCACTTACTTGCACTGCAGTCCCATCCAGTCAAATCTGAGTTATTTCTCAAATCTGATCTTTTGGCCCGACCGTTCACACCAGATCAGATCTGTGTGTTCAGACTGGCAGCCGAATCCAGCCTGAATCAGATCTGTTCCACATCATCCAGATTGGAATCTGATTTGTTTAAATGAGTCTAAATGCAGGCAGGTCACGTACAAGTCACATGGATTTTGATTCCGTTTTTTTTCTCCAATGTGATTTTCACATTCAGATGTGGTTTCAAATCTGATTTGAGGAGATCCGTCTCAGTCTGAATGCAGTAACCTGATCTAAATCGGATTCCATGTGAACTCGTTTGCATTCAGACTAGGCATGTAACGATTCACTCAACTCACGATACGATTCGTATCACGATATGAGGTTCACGATACGATTTTTCCACAATATGTTAAACAAAAAATATTTTCCAGAAAAATTACCGTTTTTATGTTTATTTTATATAATTATCTCCCCCCTGAGCTTTTTTCAATTTTTTTTAATTTAACTACATTGCAAAAGAAGTAGCATTACTTTGGACAGTGCAGAAACATAATTGCCTTCCTTGATGTATTGATGAGCATCAACATCACCTGGGCACAGACACACAGTACTTTTTAGACTAGGTTTAGACTAGTCATTAGTCCTACAACTACAACCCATGTCAAACCCTCACCCTAAACCCTAAATCCCATGGGGCAGCACACCTAAACCTAACCTTAACCCATGTCTAACCAATGACTAGTCTAAACTAAGTATGCACCCCCCCCCCCCCCCCCGCTACAGTGCTCTACTACTGAAAGTGACTCAGTGTCTCATTTCTCTCCAAAAGCACTTGAATATGATGGAATATGATTAAAGCTCACATTTCATATCACACACACACATTCACTAGCCCCCCTTAAAAAAAAGAAAAACAATAATTAAAAAAAATAATTATTAAATCGATTCATATCGTCGAGATTAATATTGATATATATCGATATACGATATATCGTTACATGCCTAGTTTAGACTTATTCAAACAAACTCAGACTCCAATCTGGATGATGTGGCACAGATCTGATTCAGGCTGGATTTGGCTGCCAGTCTGAACACACAGATCAGATCTGGTCACTTGCAAACAGCAGTGTGAACGCTCGGGCCAAAAGATCCGATTTGATTTGATGTGACTGCAGTCTAAGTGGAGCCTAATGAAAGCTGACCGGTTTGGACCGATCGGGTCTTGCGTATATATGCGTAACGTAGCGTAGCGTAGCGTATCTGCTGTGTTTTGCTGTGATGTTGCAGTGGTTTAAAGCACTCCCGACAGTGGGTCGGGACCCATGTGTGGGCCACAGACACATTGTTATGGGTCCCCTTAGTTTTAACCAGCTGCTGTGTTGTAAGCACAGCTGGTCTATGTTCTCTCTGCTCGGCTTTCACTCCACCTAGCTTTCTCATTGGCTACTACCTATCGTCCTGACCTATCGTCCTGATTGGCTCATTTGGCTGCCTCGTCTATAGGCAACCAGCAACGTGTGTGTGTGTGTGTGTTAGTGTGCGTGTGCAGTGATGTAAATAGGTTTTCAATGTAGTGAGTCCCAGGATGCAGGGATGGTCTTTTAGATAAGTCCCAGGCCCATTTCAACGACGATAGGAGTCATATTTTGAAGAAACTAGCTAGCCTAGCCACAGAGTCTGCTGCGCTCTGAGAGAAAAGCACGGCTGAATTGTTTGTTTTGATTAGGCCTTGAAATAATGTGGTTTGAAGCACGGCTAGAAAGATGTTCAACCAATCAGAATGCTTCCTCAAAACGACCTGTTGTATAATTCTTGATAATGACCGATCTATAACAGGCCGATGCCTAATCAAACCCTCGGTGCACCTGCTGTGCCCCGCTTGATTTACTGCTGTTTCCAACATGACAGCCACATGGCTGTCACACACAATGTCATTTACAGCTAAACATTGCTCTCAAAAATGTTTTTGAAAACATTTGAGCGAGAAATAGACGAAGCAGTGCCCGTATATATATATATTATTTATTTATTTTTAGGCCTGAGGCCTACCATTGCGTGGCACATCTATGCACGGAATGTCTATGTTCACAGGCTTCTGTGTGCGGCCTAGAGGGCATCTGAGCATGTGCGGCACTACAAGTCTTACACTAAATGCGTTCGGGAAACCCAGCCAATATCCCTTACTTACCATGTGGGTGTATTCAGGGGGTGTATTCAGTGTTATGTAAGACAAATACGTCATTTGCTGACGTGGCATCAGCTGACCAACTTGGCGGCGTATTTAAGCTCACCTAATTCTGTGTTCTTCCTGCGTTCCTTCTGCATGTGCGTTCCTGGTTGTTGTTATGCACTGTTTGCTCCCACCACCACCACCCCAGCACCACCGCTCTGCTATTAGTTCTGTTTGCTCCCACCAACACCACCCCAGCACCACCGCTCTGCTATTAGTTCTGTTTGCTCCCACCACCACCACCCCAGCACCACCGCTCTGCTATTAGTTCTGTTTGCTCCCACCACCACCACCCCAGCACCACCGGTGGGCTCTGCTATTAGTTCTGTTTGCTCCCACCACCACCACCCCAGCACCACCGCTCTGCTATTAGTTCTGTTTGCTCCCACCACCACCACCCCAGCACCACCGCTCTGCTATTAGTTCTGTTTGCTCCCACCACCACCACCCCAGCACCACCGCTCTGCTATTAGTTCTGTTTGCTCCCACCACCACCACCCCAGCACCACCGCTCTGCTATTAGTTCTGTTTGCTCCCACCACCACCACCCCAGCACCACCGCTCTGCTATTAGTTCTGTTTGCTCCCACCACCACCACCCCAGCACCACCGGTGGGCTATGCTATTAGTTCTGTTTGCTCCCACCACCACCACCGGTGGGCTCTGCTATTAGTTCTGTTTGCTCCCACCACCACCACCCCAGCACCACCGGTGGGCTCTGCTATTAGTTCTGTTTGCTCCCACCACCACCACCGGTGGGCTCTGCTATTAGTTCTGTTTGCTCCCACCAACACCACCCCAGCACCACCGCTCTGCTATTAGTTCTGTTTGCTCCCACCACCACCACCCCAGCACCACCACCACCCCAGCACCACCGGTGGGCTCTGCTATTAGTTCTGTTTGCTCCCACCACCACCACCGGTGGGCTCTGCTATTAGTTCTGTTTGCTCCCACCAACACCACCCCAGCACCACCGCTCTGCTATTAGTTCTGTTTGCTCCCACCACCACCACCCCAGCACCACCACCACCCCAGCACCACCGGTGGGCTCTGCTATTAGTTCTGTTTGCTCCCACCACCACCACCCCAGCACCACCACCACCCCAGCACCACCGGTGGGCTCTGCTATTATTTCTGTTCCCCATGGGGGGGGTTGTTATTTTATATCTATCTCCCTGCTATTAATGTTTAATGATGGTTGTATAATTCTTGCCGAGCAGGGAGAAAATGTAGCAGAGCCGAACGCCTAGATCAGGGCTGGGCAACTGGCGGCCCGGGGGCCACATGCGGCCCCCACCTTCACTTAATGTGGCCCTCAGGTTAATGTCAGAATACTGATATAATATTGGTTTCAGCTGTTACAATTCCACAACATGCAAACGTGACCCGCTTTAATTACTTCAGTCTAAATTAGTAGCTCATTGCATTTGAAATTACATAAAAATGTTAATTTTCAGGATTCCAATTAAAAAATAGCAAAAGATAATTCAAGATTTCAATTCGAATATAGCAAAAATAGCCGATCTACAAGCTCAAAACGCGTCGCAGCGCGACGCGTTTTGAGCTTGTAGATCGGCTATTTTTGCTACGACAGTAATATATGGCCCTAGGGAGTGAGTGTGGAAATATAGTGGCCCTCTCCATCATCAAAGTTGCCCACCCCTGGCCTAGATAAATTACATTATATGCATACTTATGCATCTATAATATTTGTTCATTGTTTTTGTGAGTTATCTAATTAATTTAAGTGTGCGTTAATATTGTATGTATGTATGTATGTATTTATGTAATATTAATGTGTTACACTTATTGTTGGTATTTATTCCTGTGTTTTGGGTCTCAGCTACGCTAAAGGAGATCTGGATATTTCCTACATCACGTCGAGAGTAGCAGGTATGAATGGACTGTTATTAATGCTATTAAAACACATTCACTGCTATTGACGTAGATCTACGCCTCATGGTCCTTTATAGTGGTGTATGATAGACCCCGGGCGCTATGCTACATACATTAGCATAGTGGTTGTTTATGATAGACCCCAGTCGCTATGCTACATAGATTAGCATAGTGGTATATGATAGACCCCGGGCACTATGCTACATACATTAGCATAGTGGTTGTTTATGATAGACCCCAGTCGCTATGCTACATAGATTAGCATAGTGGTATATGATAGACCCCGGGCGCTATGCTACAACATTAGCATAGTGCTATATGATAGACGCCGGTCGCTATGCTACATACATTAGCATAGTGCTATATGATAGACCCCGGTCGCTATGCTACATACATTAGCATTGGGTTGCTCGGCAATGAAGTAACACTGTCTCTCTCTCTCTGTCTCTCTCTCTCTCTCTCTCTCTCTCTCTCTCTCTCTCTCTCTCTCTCCCCCCCCCCCCCCCTCCCTCAGTGATGTCATTCCCAGCAGAGGGGGTGGAGTCAGCCATAAAGAACAATATCGAAGACGTGCGGTTGTTTCTGGACTCTCGTCATGCCGGTCACTACGCCGTCTACAACCTGACCAAACGCTCCTACAGACCCTCGCGCTTCCACAACCGGGTGAGTGTGTGTGTCTGTGCGTGCGTGCGTGTTCGCGTGCGTACGTTGCCAGGCCTCAGAGTGTAACTGGCAGGCAGTGTGTGCGCGCGCTGACAGGTATCGGAGTGTAACTGGCAGGTCCGCAGGGCTAACTGTGTGTGTGTGTGTGTGTGTGTGTGTGTGTGTGTGTGTGTGTGTGTGTGTGTGTGTGTGTGTGTGTGTGTGTGTGTGTGTGTGTGTGTGTGCGTTGACAGGTATCAGAGTGTAACTGGCAGGTGCGCAGGGCTCCCAACCTCCGCAGCCTCTACAGTGTGTGTAAGAACATGCACCTCTGGCTCAAACAGGACCAGAGAAACATCTGCATCGTCCACTGTCTGGTAGGCAACATCTGTACAATCCACTGTCTTATACCTAACATCTGTACAGTCCACTGTCTTATACCTAACATCTGTACAATCCACTGTCTTATACCTAACATCTGTACAATCCACTGTCTTATACCTAACTTCTGTACAATCCACTGTCTTATACCTAACATCTGTGCAATCCACTGTCTTATACCTAACATCTGTACAATCCACTGTCTTATACCTAACATCTGTACAATCCACTGTCTTATACCTAACATCTGTGCAATCCACTGTCTTATACCTAACATCTGTGCAGTCCACTGTCTTCTACCTAATACAACCTGTACAATCCACTGTCTTATACCTAACATCTGTGCAATCCACTGTCTTATACCTAACATCTGTACAATCCACTGTCTTATACCTAACATCTGTACAATCCACTGTCTTATACCTAACATCTGTGCAATCCACTGTCTTATACCTAACAGCTGTGCAGTCCACTGTCTTCTACCTAATACAACCTGTACAATCCACTGTCTTATACCTAACATCTGTACAATCCACTGTCTTATACCTAACATCTGTGCAGTTCACTGTCTTCTACCTAACATCTGTACAATCCACTGTCTTCTACCTAACATCTGTACAATCCACTGTCTTATACCTAACATCTGTACAATCCACTGTCTTCTACCTAACATCTGTACAATAAACTAGAATAAAAAACAGTACAGTAGTACAGTAGTGCATCCCGTGGATGCAGAGGTCGTTGTTTTATTGCGTCCCTTAACTATAAACTGCGTTTTGGGATGCAAAATGCACCCTATTTTAATCTCTGCACTGTCTTATGCCTAACATCTGTGCAGTCCACTGTCTGGTGGACTATATAAGTTTTGTTTTCGTGAAAATTATGCCATTTTTGCAGTTTTGGCAGTTCTGAGCTATCGTTCTTCACAAAATCCGATCATATGGTAGTATATAGATATACTATAGATATATATAGATAAGAGGGCCGTGAGGATCCCTCAGAATCTGAAGCTCACACTTATTGGTCCAAAGACCTCCGACCTTTAGATCTCTCCATGAGTAAACTGTTATGATCTTCAGATTCAGATCAGTTGCTCCACTGAGGATAACAGGGGAATGAGGAGAGTGTTGCGCGACGGCTGATCTCTCCCTCCTCTGCCAAATTGTGAGGACACATTTACTAAAATTATCAGTTAGATTTTATCTGATGTCTCTCTCTCTCTCTCTCTCTCTCGCTCTCTCCCTCTCCCTCTCCCTCCCCTCCAGGACGGGCGGGCCATGTCTGTTAATGTCTCTCTCTCTCTCTCTCTCTCCCCCCTCCAAGACGGGCGGGCCATGTCTGTTAATGTCTCTCTCTCTCTCTCTCTCTCCCCCCTCCAGGACGGGCGGGCCATGTCTGCAGTGGCGGTGTGTTCCTTCCTGTGTTTCTGTCGTCTCTTCACCACGGCTGAGGCTGCCGTCTACATGTTCTCCATGAGGCGCTGCCCGCCTGGCATAGCCCCCTCTCACAAGAGGTAAGCCCCTGCCTGGCATAGCCCCCTCCCACAAGAGGTAAGCCCTGCCCCCGCCTGGCATAGCCCCCTCCCACAAGAGGTAATCCCTGTCTGGCATAGCCCCCTCCCACAAGTGGCTCGCCAACCTACCGGCACCACAGCTCCCGACCCGATTTGAGTGTTGACGTGACGTACGTCAAAGTCAGTTCGAAAGATAAATGCTGAGAATTGCGGCGATCTCGCCGCACTGTCGTTATTTCTACGACACATTGATAAATAAAGGCCAGGGTGAACTCGAAGCACTTATGCTAGGTACAGCTATGCCGTTTTTCAGGATTAACGCGATATGCACATTGTTTAGTTGGCGAAGAATTATCAACATCAATGTCATGCTGCAACACGTGCGGGCGAGTCGTAAAGAGAGTTGAACTAGATAGCAAGGTCTAGCCAACACCAACTCGGGATTCCTGGATCGCTGCCCTCCACACTTTGCTATCTAACATCAGGTTCTTCAGCTCTACACAGCAGTGCGTCTAGTCTACATAGGTGGTGCTTCTTCCCCCTTGTGGCTTTGCCCTGGGTTGGCTCCCATGGAGTCCATTTACCTGCGTCTAGTTCTGGGTGCCTGACGCAGTGCCCTGCCAGCCTCATCCTTCTCTCTCTGACTTTGTCTGTGACCCATAGTAGGTCCCCATAGAGGTCCGCATTTCTGATTGGTCCATCCACGTGACACCTAGTGCCACTTGTAAAAGTAAAATCCAGGTTTCTTTCCTGTTGTGCTGTGAGGGTCCATGTCTCGGGTCTCGGCCCCATACAGTACTTGAGTACATGTAATTAGTTACTGAGTACATGATGTACTCTGAATACTTTCCTCTGCAGGTACATGGAGTACATGATGATGTACTCTGAATACTTTCCTCCGCAGGTACATGGAGTACATGATGATGTACTCTGAATACTTTCCTCCGCAGGTACATGGAGTACATGATGATGTACTCTGAATACTTTCCTCCGCAGGTACATGGAGTACATGATGATGTACTCTGAATACTTTCCTCCGCAGGTACATGGAGTACATGATGATGTACTCTGAATACTTTCCTCCGCAGGTACATGGAGTACATGATGATGTACTCTGAATACTTTCCTCTGCAGGTACATGGAGTACATGATGATCTACTCTGAATACTTTCCTCCGCAGGTACATGGAGTACATGATGATGTACTCTGAATACTTTCCTCTGCAGGTACATGGAGTACATGATGATGTACTCTGAATACTTTCCTCTGCAGGTACATGGAGTACATGATGATGTACTCTGAATACTTTCCTCCGCAGGTACATGGAGTACATGATGATGTACTCTGAATACTTTCCTCCGCAGGTACATGGAGTACATGATGATGTACTCTGAATACTTTCCTCCGCAGGTACATGGAGTACATGATGATGTACTCTGAATACTTTCCTCCGCAGGTACATGGAGTACATGTGTGACATGATGGCGGACGAGCCCATGGTTCCTCACAGCAAGCCTCTGGTCATCAGATCCATCGTCATGACGCCCGTCCCGCTGTTCAACAAGCAGCGCCAAGGCTGCAGACCCTTCTGTGAGGTCTGGGTGGGCGACCAGAGGGTGCTGACCACATCGCAGGAGTACGACCGCACGAGGTATAGGCACGCACGCACGCACGCACGCACGCACGCACGCACACACGCACGCACACACACACACGCACGCACGCAGACCTGAATCGCCAGAAGATATATTATAGCCTGTATCTCCTATTCCTTGTCCCAGATGGCCTGTATCTCCTATTCCTTGTCCCAGATGGCCTGTATCTCCTATTCCTTGTCCCAGATGGCCAGTATCTCCTATTCCTTGTCCCAGATGGCCAGTATCTCCTATTCCTTGTCCCAGATGGCCTGTATCTCCTATTCCTTGTCCCAGATGGCCTGTATCTCCTATTCCTTGTCCCAGATGGCCTGTATCTCCTATTCCTTGTCCCAGATATATTATAGCCTGTATCTCCTATTCCTTGTCCCAGATGGCCAGTATCTCCTATTCCTTGTCCCAGATGGCCAGTATCTCCTATTCCTTGTCCCAGATGGCCAGTATCTCCTATTCCTTGTCCCAGATGGCCTGTATCTCCTATTCCTTGTCCCAGATGGCCTGTATCTCCTATTCCTTGTCCCAGATGGCCTGTATCTCCTATTCCTTGTCCCAGATGGCCTGTATCTCCTATTCCTGGTCCCAGATGCCATCCTTGTCCCAGATGGCATTTTTGGTCAAAACAAGGTTTATTCCAAGGCCCAGAGCAGACAATGCGATCCTTCTGCATCATGTTAAAGCAGCACCCGCGGCAAACACGGAACGACACAGCATCATCACACAACCGAAACATAAGTTCACAACATCCGGTCTAGATTTTTGGCTCTTCAAAATAAGAGCTGAACAGGGAAAAATGCTGGCGTGAATTATATCATAATTTGTCAAATGCTAGCGCTGTAAGTGTTAATAAAGGATTCTTTCAAATGAAATACAATTAAATCTCTCTCTCTCTGTCTCTGTCTCTGTCTCTCTCCCATAGAGACTTCAGGTCAGAGGATGGTAAAGCAGAGATTCCTCTCAATGTGACGGTTCAAGGAGATGTGTTGGTGGTGATCTACCACGCTAGGTCCACCCTGGGAGGCCGTCTGCAGGCCAAGGTACACACACACACACACACACACACACACACACACACACACACACACACACACACACACACACACACAGAGCACGAAAGTTGTTCGGCATGAGGAGACGCATACTGCATGTGTATCGAAGTTTTATTGCTGACAGTCAAACGGTTCATGAGCTGTGCCTGTTCAAAGTTTGCATTATCAATTGAGTGCTATAGTATTATAGCGCTCAATTAGTATAGAGCGTCGCAGTCCCGCCCCCTACCAGGGCCCAGGAAATTATTCCCCGTTCATTTTCCTCATAGACATTTCCAAAAGTATTTATTTAAAGACATTTTAAGCGTCGTACTGTGACAAATCATGACAACAAACAAAAAAATGTTGGGCCGAACAAATAATTAGAAAGAAGAAAAAAAAACGGCAGATTACAACCCTTTTTTTGTTGTTTTTCTTCTTTGTAATTATTTGTTTGGTCCAAAATAGTGTGTTTGTTGTCATGATTTGTCACAAGTCGAGTTGGCTTTGTACGACGCTTAAAAGGTCTTTAAATAAATACTTTTTGAAATGTCTATGAGGAAAATGCATTGGGAATTATTTCCTGGGCCTGGCGTCGTCATGAAAGGGGGCGGGACTGGGCCTGGCGTCGTCATGAAAGGGGGCGGGACTGGGCCTGGCGTCGTCATGAAAGGGGCGGGACTGCGACGCTCTATAGTGCTATATGTACAGTGCCTGTATGTCTACCAGTGTTGTTTTTGTCGACTAAAACTACAACGAAAAATGTTCGTAGACCTTTTTTCACTGACAAACTAAATGGAAACTAAGCTACGATGACTAAAACTAAGAGTAAATATACTGACAATCTACAAGCACACAACGCGTTGCAGCGTGACGCGTTGTGAGCTTGTAGATCGGCTATTTTCAGCAAGTGTAAAATCTGTCATTACGGCATCAAGGCCTGCCAAAAATACATTTTAGTCGACTAAATCAACTGTAGATTTAGTCGACTAGTCTAAATGTCGAAATGTGCTGACAAAAACAACACTGTCTACTATATGTTGAACAAGTGTTTCTCCACAGATGGAGACGTCTCCTATACGTTGAACATATAAAGGGTTTCTCCACAGATGGAAGCGTCTCCTATATGTTGAACATATAAAGGGTTTCTCCACAGATGGAAGCGTCTCCTATACGTTGAACATATAAAGGGTTTCTCCACAGATGGAGACGTCTCCTATACGTTGAACATATAAAGGGTTTCTCCACAGATAGAAGCGTCTCCTATATGTTGAACATATAAAGGGTTTCTCCACAGATGGAGACGTCTCCTATACGTTGAACATATAAAGGGTTTCTCCACAGATAGAAGCGTCTCATATACGTTGAACATATAAAGGGTTTCTCCACAGATGGAGACGTCTCCTATACGTTGAACATATAAAGGGTTTCTCCACAGATAGAAGCGTCTCCTATACGTTGAACATATAAAGGGTTTCTCCACAGATAGAAGCGTCTCCTATACGTTGAACATATAAAGGGTTTCTCCACAGATGGAGACGTCTCCTATACGTTGAACATATAAAGGGTTTCTCCACAGATAGAAGCGTCTCCTATACGTTGAACATATAAAGGGTTTCTCCACAGATGGAGACGTCTCCTATACGTTGAACATATAAAGGGTTTCTCCACAGATGGAAGCGTCTCCTATACGTTGAACATATAAAGGGTTTCTCCACAGATGGAAGCGTCTCCTATACGTTGAACATATAAAGGGTTTCTCCACAGATGGAAGCGTCTCCTATACGTTGAACATATAAAGGGTTTCTCCACAGATGGAAGCGTCTCCTATACGTTGAACATATAAAGGGTTTCTCCACAGATGGAGACGTCTCCTATACGTTGAACATATAAAGGGTTTCTCCACAGATGGAAGCGTCTCCTATACGTTGAACATATAAAGGGTTTCTCCACAGATGGAAGCGTCTCCTATACGTTGAACATATAAAGGGTTTCTCCACAGATGGAAGCGTCTCCTACTGTATGTGTTGAACATATAAAGTGTTTCTCCACAGATGGAGACGTCTCCTATATGTTGAACATATAAAGTGTTTCTCCACAGATGGCGTCCATGAAGATGTTCCAGGTGCAGTTTCACACCGGCTTCGTACCCAGAAACGCCACCACGGTGAAGTTCGCCAAGTGAGTAACTCTGGAGGTGCTGTGTGGAACATTCAGGAGGTGTTCATGTTGGTGACTAAGACTTTGATGTTTAGTCTGTATATTTAGTCGACTAGACTAAAATGGGACAAAATGTAAATGGTGTGTTATTCAAAAGACTGAGACTAAATCAGAATTGTGTGATTTTTGCATGTGTGTGTGTCTGCGTGCGTGTGTGTCCGTCTGTGCGTGCGTGCTTGTCCGTGTGTGTGCGTACACGCTGTATGCAGGTATGACCTGGATGCGTGTGACATCCAGGAGAAGTACCCCGACCTGTTCCAGGTGAATCTGGACATCGAGGTGGAGTCTCGGGACCGTCCCAGCGCTAAGACCCCTCCCTGGGAGGCCTTCAGCACCAAGGGCCTCAACCCCAAACTGCTGTTCTCGTCCCGCGAGGAGCAGCAGGAGATACTCAGCAAGTTCGGTAGGCTAATAATAATTAAGGCTGTCAAAGTTAACGCGTTAATCGTGCGTTAACTCAAAGTCATTTTAACGGCGTTAATTTAATTAACGAGCGATTAACGCACGGTGAAGTTTGACAGAATAGTTGAGAGACGCATTCATGTGAATGCAGGCAGTCAGTGAGCCCCGCCTCTCTCCCCACTCTCTCCCAGTGACTCGTCCGTCAGCCTGTGCAGGACCGGTGCGCAGATCGAGTGTAGCCTACCAGTGTGGGCTGGGCAGTTGAGCTGTGAGCACTCGAGTCGTCGCGTTCGTTGGGCTTGTTATTAATTCATTTGCTCCACAACGTGTTAGATCAGAAGCTCTTTGAATTGGGCATTGGGCAAAAGCAAAACTCTGGCAGTTTTGGTTGACAAACATAGTCAGTTGTGATAGCGTGATGCTACACAGACCATGCTAATGCTAAAGCTAATGTTGACAGCCTGACTGCGTGCGTGCTTACAGGAGAGAGAGCTCTCGCCTGGGTGTGTGTGTGTGTGTGTGTGTGTGTGTGAGACTGTGTTGAGTTGAGTTTATGATTTTGTTTCCCTCTTCCATGGCATTTGCAATAAAGCAAGCATTCTCCCATGTTGATAAGAGTATTTAAAACTTGAAAAGCAGTGGTTCTGATTGAACCAGTGGTCCCTGAGGGGGTTCCAGGTGGTCCCCAGCTAAATGATGGAGAGTTGGTAACCAAATGGAAGGCTAAATGTCATCAAATGGTGGTCTGTGGCTCAAATGCAGAATACATAATGGACCTTGATATGAAAAATCTTGAAAACCACTGATTTAAGGTATATTTAGAATGGATAAAAAATATGCGATTAATTTGCGATTAATCGGCGATTAACTATGGGCAATCATGCGATTAATCGCGATTAAATATTTTAATCGACTGACAGGCCTAATAATAATATAATAATGGATTTTATTTAGAACGCACTTTAAATTCGTCAGAATCTCAACGTGGTACAGCAGGGCAGTGGTTCACAAACATTGTCATGTCAAGGACCCCCAAATTGACACTAATTAGCCCCGTGGACCCCCGTTTGAAAAGGTATACCAGGGACCCCCCCATAAGAGATTTGTACGGCTCTAGCAGTGATTCTCAACCCGTTTAATTTCAAGGACCCCCAGTTTGACATGCATATTAGTCTACAGACCCCCATTTAATGGCATTTCTATCTCTGGGACCCTCAATTTATATTGTAAAATCAATGTTAATTTAACTCTTGGGGAAAAAAAAAGAAAATCATCATCACACCACTGAACTGTCGTGGGGCGGCAGTGGATCAGAGGTAGAGTGGCCTTCCAACGGGAGGAGGAAGTCGAGCGGAATCCCAAAGGCACGCTGCGTCGCGGCCAATCACAGCGCGTCTTTTTACGGGACATCGCCAAAGCAAGTGCTGCTGGGAAAAAGGGAGTCTCGCCTCTGATTGGCCTACAGAACGTCCCCTTCCGTTCTTCCGTTTGCTTTGCAAAGGAATCTCGGGGGAAAGCTTCGCCAATATCACCTCCCGTTGCCTTCCTTTGAGATACAGACACCTTTATATGTCTATGCTCTGAACCCCTAATAGCTTCCGATGAGCAGGTTGGTGCCTTGCATGGTTTCTTCCTCCATCAGTGAGCAGGTTGGTGCCTTGCATGGTTTCCTCCGCCATCGGTGTGTGAATTATTGTTGCGCAGGTCAGGGTGTTTTATGACCCTTCGGGTCCCACATGTATTTTTAATTTGACTCGTCCCAGCCTGCCCCGCACCACTGCATACATTTTCACAACCCGCCTCCTCTGTGTGTGTGTGTGTGTGTGTGTGTGTGTGTGTGTGTGTGTGTGTGTGTGTGTGTGTGTGTGTGCGCATGCGCATGCGTGCGTGCGTGTGTCTGCGTGTGCCTGCCTCCAGGTAAACCAGAGCTGCCCCGACAGCCTGGTTCCTCTGCCTTCTACGACTCGGACTCTCTCCAGACCCCAGCTCAGACCCCAGAGGGACCCCCCGAGGGGACACCTGGCCTCCCAGAGGGACCCCCTGTCCTCCCAGAGGGACCCACTGTCCCCTCGGAGCCCGAGTCTCCTCTGAGCACAGACACCAACGCCAACAACTTCTTCCAGACACTGGACTGGGACGGTATGTAACCTCAGACTCGGAGGAAAGCCTGCTCTGTGTTACTGATTCGCAGAGTGTGATCTGGTCGGGTTCAAATGGTTTAAAAAAAAAAAAAAAAAAAAAAAAAATATTCCTGTTTGTGGTTTCCGGCCCTCCGTTCCAGAACATCTTGATCTTTCAGGCAGGATTTGAGAACTCTAGTCTAGTTTAACCCATTCTGGACGGGAACCCGTTTGTGTTTTAACTAAGCATTATTTAGCTATTGAAAAATAGCAGATCTACAAGCTCGTAGCGTGCCACCGCAAATATATATTCTTTCAGAAGACGTTTTATTTATTTCGACGTCAGGCCTAAATGGGTTAATGTGGGCCCAGTCAGTCACAGTCAGTCAGTCAGTCAGTCAGTCAGTCAGTCTCTGTAATGCAAATGAAATAGAGATGTACTGTATATATCTCTACATAACTATACTGCATCCTCAATGTCAACCACTTGGTGTCTAAACAGACAGAAAGGCCTTCTGGTTACATCTGGTAATGTTAAACAAGGCTGGTGAAAAGTCTGCGGTATTTGTGTTTTGT